>NC_056730.1:297352842-297380342 GCF_019279795.1 Protopterus annectens | reverse complement strand
TAATTGAACTGCTAACCTTGGAGGTCTTAGCCAAGTGGAATGAAGGAGTTGTGGCTCTCAGCTGGCCTGGAGTATTGCTCTACAGACTCCTGGACACTTTTAAAGTGTTGGTGCATTTAATTTGCAAGGGTGAGTGAGACACTGGCAATTATAATTTCACAGTGTTTATTCAAAATGATTGGAAGTCCATTTAATGTTAGACTATAAAAATCTCATTTTGGGTTGGTATGCAATATATATGCTTTTCTACACATTTAGTTAAATACCCACAATGCAGTACTGTACTCCCATTCAGTATAGTAGCATTTTTGGTTGAGTGTGCATTATGTGGTGCTTCAGCAGTGTGATTTAATCTTACTGCATTTATTGATTGCAGAGCCTCCATGCTAACTGTTGTATTGTACTCTGGTTACCAGCAGAGGAGAATCGGGGAGGGGAGATGGCATGCATTTTCTGAACTGGTGAGTCAGCAGTTCGGGGTCATGATCTAAAGGGAAAGAAGGGAACAATTGCAGTTGTACGGCATTTCTTTTCAGTTACTTCAATGGAGTTGTTTTCTTTTTTTTTCAGCAGCTGTATGTGGTAGAGCTCTAGAGGAGGAGTCTGGTTTCTTTACAATGGAGGATGATGACTGCTTCTCAGCTTTTTGTGGGCTGTCATAGTGTTTTGAGCTGCTTTTCTTTGCGGCCATGGTGAGGTGTTGTGGATTTGATGCGTGGGGCAGACACCCTTCCTTTTCGCCCTGTGTTGGTGTTGTGGTCTAATCCCCTGGGTGGTGTCAGTGGTATGGGAAGTTTTGCCTTGCATTTGGTGGTGGTTTTGTGTGTTTTACATAACAGGTTTGAGAGCATGTTTCTGATTCTGGAGCTTCCTGTGAAAATCAGCAGTGCATGTGCAGTGAGGTACTAACAGTCCTGGTGGTAGGTGAAGGTTGGCATGATTTCTAGTGTTTAGGAGCACCATTCTCTTTCACCTTGGAACAGCACAAAAAAAAACTATAATAGTACTTTACTGCCGGTTTGAAAGGGTGGGGATTTCACTGGACAGTTAAAACTATTCAAACATTAAAGGTTTGGACTATGTCCTTCATAGATATCTGAGATCTTGTAGTTTGATTGATGGCAAATTGTCTTGGAAGATGTATGTATCATTGGTGACATCAGTAGGTTGGGAAGGCAATTGCATACAATCTGATAGAAATGATTTATTTACAATGGGAGTGCGACTCCTGTTACTAGATTAGTCATGTCAGCATCAGGGCAGTTTGCCTCGTTCACAGGTGTTCAGCGTTTGTATAGTTTTGGTAGATTACATATTATTTCTGTTTGCATGCCTTTCAACTATTGTGCCTGTGCTGACAGTTGGTCGGTGGGGGCTATTCAGAAGAAGTGCTTGTACCATGCTGGGTACAGATTTGTGCAGAATGTCATGCAAACATAAAACTTGTTATCTTATCAAATGTCTAAGTTTGTAAGAGCAGTATTTAGACTTGTCCCTGATTTTGTCCTTTGTTCCATTTTGTTTATGTTCTGTTCAGGTTTCTTGCTCTAAGAGGTTGACAGGAGTGCAATGAATGTCCAGGTTTTTGCCTCATATTTTGGTCCACATTTAATAAAATTTGGATTATCTGGCAAACTACTGGCAAATCATTAAGCTTGAAGTAAAAATGATTATGGACATTTGAGTTTCAGGTATCCTATCCTTCAGAATTCAGGCTAATGCAACACCAGTTATTTATAAACTGTCTTAAGTTTGTAAGACCAATTTCTGGGCCAATGGCCTGCTTTGGTTTACAGCTTTATCCAGATGTTTGCTTTAAGATGTTGAGACATATGGCTTGCACTAAATTTACTGCTATTTGCTGTAACCAGACAATGCTAATGCCCAGATGTGGCAAAATGGATGGCTTTTAGGTCCATTTTTTGAACTTTACAGGGTTCTCGATTTTTGAGTCTCCAGACCCGACAGCTAGCTTAATGCAGATGATATAGTGTATAGTTATAATGTTTTTGCCTCATAGACACTAGGTAAAAGGTTTTGATTCCCATCTTTGATTGGGGGGGGGGGTCATTGGGAGGGTCGCAGAGCCTGTATGTATAAAGCAGCTAAATTGGTGAGCACAATACTTTTAATATCATCTTGTAGGGTAGTTAACCTAAAATGAACCTATGAAGGAGAAGGGACACTTCTTCAAAATGTTCCCTTCTCCTTCAAATTTTTCCATCACTTGCACTTGAAACCTGTTGGATGTCTGCTAATGTTATGGCAGTGTTATAGGTTCATAGGTGTGTACTAGGCTAATGACCCTGGAGTCTTTACAAGCCTAGCCCATAGGATTATGCTAGGATCGTGCCACCCGACCTTAGTTCCTAGTGCCTCTGTCGAGTAAAGCCACTAGAGTGATCCTGGGGTGAATATTCTATGCTAGGTAAAGCCTCTCCTTTAACATGGATGCCGTCACAGGCTCCGTAATCTGCTGTCTTAGTAGAGGTATTGAATAGTTTAAATTTTTAGTTACCTGGTTGTTTTCTCCTTCCATCCCCAAGATGAGGAACAAATGGGTAAAAGGTAGAACTTTTACTAGGAAGACCGTAGGTTGGGTAAATGTCATAATTTTATCTCTAGAATAGGTCTTTCAATGAAATAATGATTCATTTCTATTTACCATTCATATCAGCTAAATGGTTAACATGGAATGTGTGCCAGAGTTGTTCAATGTGGAACTTCGAGGAAAATTTATTTATTTTATTTATTGCATTTGTTTACCGGGATAAGTCCACTGGGCCATTTTCCGTGAAGGCCCGGGGAGAAAAGCTCCAACGAGATACAGAAAAAATATAAACATTAATTAGTACAGAAGCAGAAACAGTGTTACAGATAGTAAATATAGTAACATATACAGAATATATACATAAAAGCAGGAATCTAGTTTGTTTGATTACAGCAATATATACAGAAAATATACATTAAAGCAGAATTCAATGAATTCAATCAGATTGATATAAACAGAGATCAGTATTATTTCACCAGAATCAACAAGTGAAGATAAAAATAAATATGGAGAAAATATCATCAGTCACTAGTAGCAAAATACACAGGAGTTAGTAATCATATAAGGAGAGTTAAGATGTTAGGTTATAGAGCAGGAACATAGCCAGGAAGAGTTGAGATGATTTTTCAGCATTTGTTTGAAGGTGGTGGTGCTGCCTGTGTTTCTTATAGAAGGCGGAAGTGAGTTCCATACTTTGGCGACGGTGAAGGCTTTTATGACCCCGGATGAGGAATATTCCTCAAAATGAGGTTCACTTGACAGGTATGGTTATGTCTGGAGGTATTTTACTCCTTGTTTTAAGCATCTTAATTTTATTGCTGGGTATATGTTTCTGTAGAGCCCCCTATAGAACAAGGCAGCACATGGGAGGGGCCGGGCTTAGGGGTCAATCAAAAGCATAGGTTCAGTTACAGACGCTTGTATTGTACATCCATTCTGCTTCAGTATGTTTCTTTGCTGACTATGAGAGGATTTGCTGAGGGATGCAGCAGTGCCAGGTTATTGAGGATAGGGGATACAGGGCAGGGTAGCATCTGTGCAGTTGCTGAACAAGTTAGGCCTTTGTCAGTACCTACTGTTTTCTTTAAGAAGTTTTGGTGGTATATGCAGAGGATTTACAATTTTCTTTTCTTTTGCAGATGGTGAAGTACAGAGTAAGCATCAGTCAGTGGCCTGAAGGAGGTGTACCCAGCAGGCAATGAGTGCTGCTGTGGTGGATGTACCTGTCAGTGGAGTGTCATGATGTGGTCGAAGATGGGGAAATGCAGAGTCCACATCAGCCGGGGAAACTCAGACTTTGCTTCAGTTGATAGCCTCAAATGGTGATGGATTCTGTTGTGGTGGATGTGCCAGTCACTGGAGTGGTGCACAGTGAGGTCGCAGGGAACTCTACTTTATTGGTGTGCATTAAGGCATGTTAGAGCTACTGTGGTTTGGGAGTAGTGAGGGGGCAGGTGAGGATGCAGTATGTCAGTGACAGGCTAAAGTGGGTTTGCAGATTGTTTATGAGGACTTTGGGGTTGTCCTCGACCGGGGAAGAGACCCAACAATGTGACTTTTGGTCATAGTTTTGGGGCATGGTATTTGGGTTTGATTTTCTCAGTGGGCAGGCAATCAGATGTAGAAACTTTATTTGGATCTCCCTTTTGCTGGTGTGTTGAGGAGATGTGAGGAAATGTTTTCCATTGTTAAACAGAAGTTGGGGCATGGTAGGTGGGTTTGAATTTTTTAGGGCAAAGATATGCAGATGGATTGTTCAGTAGTTGGTGCTACTTGAGTTTAACACTGTTCTTTATTGGTTTGGCACCAGCAGGCAGGCAATCAGAGGTAGACACATTATCTGGATCCACTTTTGCTGGGGTGTTGGGGATGTTTGAGGAAAGAGTTTCTTTTAACCAGAAGGGAAGGTCTAAGTAAGACATTGCATTCCTGGGGTTGCTGATGAATATAGGCTGTGGCTGGATTTATCAGATGTGAAGGTAATGTGATTAAAATCTGGGAAGGTTTTGTTGGGAAAGCTTTAATTATTTGTTGGGCTTGGGAACAAAGTAAGGCAGTTCAGTTGGTTGAGGAGGATTTAACTGAGTGTAGTATAGTTGCATGGGTGACAAGGCTATGTGAACTTAGTGAATCTTGGTCGAGGGTTCATTGGCTTGCAGGGTTGGGATAAGCAGGGTTGGGGTAGGGTATTGCTAGAGTGGTTAAATTTGGATTGCAGGACATTGGAGCATCTGTTATAAGGAAGGATTATGGTGGGGCATTGCCATAATGGTTAAATTTGTGGTGCAGTTGCTTATGGGAAGGAGTTTGGTGGGAAAGATGGGAAAGATATGGTTATTTCTCTGGCTTGGGAACAAGGTCAAGGAGGAGTTAGCTGTGAGTAGTATAGTTACATGAGTAACAAGGGTATGTGAACTTACTTCTAGTTGGAGGTTCATTGGTTTGAAGGGTTGGGGTAAGTTTGATAATGTGAAGATTGACAGACATTGGCTATTGACACGATAGCTTGTGTTTTGAGGGTTGGATTTGGTAATGGAGGTTTATTGGGCTACAGTTCATGTGGCATTTTTTTAATGGATGTATTGAAGTCATTCAGAGAGTGGTTGTTAGTCAGCAAATGCTATGATGTCATTAAATGTTTTCTTGTTTATACTGGGTAGCTGGTGTGATGGCAGGATTACTATTATATTGATTAGAAAGGAAATTTTATTTTGGATATTAATGTGTACATTGGGCAGTAAAACAGGGCTGTAGTTAGGCATAATGGTGTGCAATTGTTCCTGTGTGGTTTCCCGTGGTGTGGATTTAGTGTTTTGGTTGCGCATTTGGCAGGTAATAATCTGGGCGTCATTGTGAAGCTACTATTGGTAGTTTGGTAAGTGAGAATTTAGCTAATATGCAGAGGTTATGCTATGTTATGGGGTTATGGGTTGTTACTTTAACATTGGAGAGGGATTGGTTGTTTAATATGAGCCATTTAGGAAATTGGCTACTTTAGCTATTTATGTGATAGAACTTTGGGAGGCGATGACACGGATCCAGTCTGGTAAGGCAGGATGGAGTACACCGAATGATGTTTGGATTAATGCCTTTTAATGAATGGTTAGGTTGTTGGAAGTTTGGTAGGAGAAAGGGGGAACAGCCTGGTCAGGCTGGTGGGCAGAGAAGAATGGCAGGCTTACCCTCTTCTGTTTCTCCTCTGGTGCTGGATGTTCATTTCAATGAGTTAGGAAAGGAAAGTGAGCAGTGGGATTCTGCTTGATAAGTAAATAAGCAAGCGGAGGTAAGGATGCTGCTTATTTGTTTGGATGTGTAATTCAGTAAATGGTAAATGAAGTTAGTGGTGGGACGCTGCTTGATAAGTAAAGTGAGCGAATGGAGGTTTGGATGATGTTTACTGAGTCAGGATGAGCAAGATCATGCTGTCCTGGTTAGCATTACATGGATGTTTATGCTGTGATTAATATCAACTATGCTATGTTTCAGTTTTAATTAATAAATATTGGCTAACAAAGTTATGTGTAAGGAAGTTTAATAAAGTTCAGCAAACATCATTCGGTGTGATGTGTTTATTGAAGGGGACCAGGAGAAAAAACTGCAAGAAATACTCAGGCATGCTAGAACCCTCACTGTGTAATAAATTAAACATCCTGTAGTGGAGACTCACAACATGAAGACATGAAAAATCTTTTAAAACAAAGAAACCACTTCAAGCACTTACCTTGAAATTATACCAACAGCATAAAACATTGATCGGGGGGAGGGTCTTATGAGTTTTGGCACTTGCCATTTAAGGAATTTGATGTCTTCCATCTTTAGATTTCCCTAAAAGGATCACTCACTTAGGTTTCTGATACTGCACATGAACCACTTGACAAGGACAGCCACTATCATTCATACTTTCATAATTTACAATGGTGAACACAAGCCCTGCTTAATACCACTCTGAATGCTACGTTTCAGTCACAGATACCTACAATGCAGAATTCACATTTAAATGTGATACTTAACAAGTGCCTTCCCACTGAAAAATGTCTTCTTCTTCTTCTTTTGGCTGCTCCGGTTAGGGGTTGCCACAGCAGATCAACTGTTTCCATTTCTTCCTGTCCTCGGCATCTTGCTCTGTCACACCAACCACCTGCATGTCCTCTCTCACCACATCCATAAACCTTATCTTAGGCCTCCCTCTTTTCCTGTTACCTGGCAGCTTCATCCTTAGCATATTTTTCCTAATATACTCTGCATCCCTCCTCAGCACATGTCCAAACCAACATAATCTTGCCTCTCTGGCTTTGTCTCCAAACTTTCCAACCTGGGCTGAGCCTCTAATATACTTATTCCTAATCCTGTCCATCCTTGTCACACCCAGTGCAAATCTTAACATCTTCAACTCTGCCACATCAAGCTTTGACTTCTGCCTTTTTGTCAATGCCACTGTCTTCAACCCACATAACATAGCTGGTCTCACTACCCTCTTGTAGACCCTCCCTTTCACTCTTACTGGTACTCGTCTGTCACAAATCACTCCTGATACTCTTCTCCACCAACTCCATCCTGCCTGTACTCTCTTCTTCACCTCTCTTCCACACTGACCATTACTCTGAACTGCTGATCCTAAATACTTAAACTCATCCACCTTTGCCACCTCTACTCCCTGCATCCTCACCATTCCTCTATCCTCCCTCTCATTCACAAACATATATTCTGTCTTAGTCCTGCTGACCTTCATTCCTCTTCTCTCTAGAGCATATCTCCACCTCTCCAGGGTCTCCTCCACCTGTTCCCTACTCTCACTACAGATCACAATGTCATAGTCCACGGGGACTCAAAAAAATCATGTTCCTTATTTGACCATGTCTGCATAACCAGATAAAAAGCTGTTTTTTAACCTTTTTATTTACTGATGTAGACATTGCAGCAAATCAGTACAAGTAGTATAATTAAGTAGCACCATGCAAAAAACAACACATTGATTAATTTATTGCATAACACAGCAGTTTTGCATACTTATCAGGTACATTTATGTGGGTACACAATGTCACTTGCCATTTACTACATGACAATGAATGTTGAGTATTCAATATTATGATAACATGCAGTGGTGGATTGAAACAGGGGTATTTTGGGCAGCTATCCAGGAGCCACAGCTGCAGAGAAGTCCACAGTTTGGTGGATGTTGATGAACGCTGCTACCAATCTGGCTGTTTGATTCACTTAGGAGTACAATGCCCATGTCATCATGCACAACGTGTTTAATGACTCAGGCACCTGTATGTTGTCATGGACACTGGAACATAATATACAGAATCTATGTCTCAAGTGTACTTGTTTTGGTATTTAGTAGTGAATAAATGCCTATTTTGGGACTGATTTAGCATTATGTTAGAATTTATCTCATGTCACACAATTCTGTTCAAAAACAGCTCACTCCTGTTTGTGTCACCATTCTAAATGACACAATTAGCGCTGTCAGGTTCGCTGACTAAGCTCTCTAGAAATGAGATTCTCTACCAGAGTTGTGCATTTAAGTACTGAAAATAACTGAAAGCTTGTAAGGTAATGGAGTCCAGCAAATTGTATCTAAGCTTTTTATTTTTTTTACCAAGCTCAGCATGCACCTGCAACCTGAGATTCTTACTGTTTTATTATTTCATTAATAAGAAGCACAATAACCCTAGTGTCTCAGTGGTAATAGTCCATTTTATTGATTAGGTTTTCATTTCTTTATCATTCACAAATTATTGCATAGCTTAAAAAGCTTTTGGAGTTGTCCTGTTGTAACAGTCATTGCCGTTGTTTGCCACATTGTTTTGGGACATATTTTAAATATTGGTATTATATACTTAAAAAGCCATTAGGAAAACAAGTGCTATGCTGCATTTTCTGAAGTACATGACATTTGAAACTCAAATAGCTATTATTTATAGACTCTAGGCCTCAATGATGTGGCACAAAAGAGTAACCTAAACATTTGAGGCAAATTCATGGGCATTTTGCAAAACCAGGGATAGTCAATAACTATGATTAAGAATAATCATTTAAACTCTCACCTGTAATAATATGTATGGACTAGAATACCACTGTGATATTGCATAGAGAGAGTTGAGCCTCCTTAAAATATATACATTAGGATCTCCTCCTCATGTCCAGTGTCAAAGTTTATTTTGTAAGATAAAAACAAAGCCAGCAACGGTCATAAAAATTCCAGTTTATTCAAGTAAGCATTTTCGTCTGAACCCCAGCCTTCAATAGACAATTTTACCAAACCACTTCCCAGTTTAAATACATACATAATTAATTAATCATCCAATAAAAACACTTATCAACCTATTAATTTAAAAGCACAATACCATTACTGTTGTTCAAAATGTTTTATAACAATAAAAACCTATTACCTATTAAAAAAATTTAATTGTAATACACTGGAAACAGATATATTTTCATTTAAACCTGGCCTCACTGAGGCATTTAATAATGTTTGCCACCAGTATTCCCTATTCTGTAATTGTACTTTCCATGGATCCCCCTATGACCCACTTTCACCAGATCTAAAATTAATGATCAGGATTTCTTTCTAAGTGCTTATATAAGGCATTTGTATTTTTCTTTTTACTAATCTCATATAGGTGTTCATATACCCATTGCCTTATCTTCCGTTCTGTTTTTCCTATGTAAAATAAACAAGTCAAGACACTTTATTTTTATTTTATTTATTTATTATTTATTTTACATTTGTTGACCAACTGGATATATGTCCATTTTCAGTAGAGGCCCGGGGAGAAAAGCTCCAAGCATGAACAGTAAACAAAGTTAACAATAATATAACAAAGACATGTAAAAAAAAATAGTACAGTTGTAGCATTGGTTAAAAGCAAAAATATAGTGATGTAATTATAGAATATAGACATTATGCTAAAAATTAAATTAAGTAGAACAAGACAGGTGTACTAAACAAAAAGTGGGTATGAGCACAACAGAGTAAAGTCCTTATGATTTATCCTCTTACTATGAAAAAAAGAAACAAGATTAGGAGGCCTAGGTTAGAGGCCTAAATTAGAAGGATAGGGAAAGGGATATAAGTAGGAGGGGAAATAGATTTCAGTCTGGGTTAGCACAGGGGCAAAGCTACTGAGTTTTAAGAAGTTCTTTAATATGTTTTTTGAATAGAGAAGTAGAAGCTAGGTTAGATAGTTCAGAAGGGAGCTGATTCCAGTTTTTACCTGTAGTGTTTGAGAAAAGTGAGTCACCAGCTTTGTTGTTAGATTTAACCGAGGAGACCAGGTGTTTATTAGCAGAACGTAGTGTAGCTAGATTTTTATATGGTGAAATCAGATTAGTGAGGATAGGGGTATTATTGGGGTGGTATAGGATCTTTTGAGTGATAAGTAACTGTTGACAGAGTATGTGGTTCTGCAATTCTACCCATATTAGTTGTTTGAGTTTAAGACAGTGGTGAGTTTTAAAGGGAGTACATGTAATGAATCTAGCTATGCTATTATAACAGGTAGAAAGTTTGGAGATGTTGTTTTTTGATAGGTTAGTATATATAGCAGAGGCGTAGAAAGGGTAGAAATGAGGTGGGTCTGGGGAATAGTTTTCCTGGCTGTGGGGGTAAGGAAGGGTTTGATTCTATAGAGAGTACCAAGTTTTTTGTTAACAGATTTTATGGTGGCATTAATATGGTCATCATAGTTAAGACGATTGTCAATTGTAACACCTAGTAGGTGGGTGGTAGTATCTGGGGTTATGTTAGTAGCATTGTTAGAGCTTATAGAGAAGAATGGTGTGGATGATTTTTGAGTTGGAGTAAAAAGCAGTAGTTTTGTTTTTTTGGGATTAAGGAGGAGGCAATGTTTCATAAACCAGTTTTCAACATTTTGGAACACAGTTTGGGTGAGGGACTGAAGGGAGGCTATGTTCTTAGCAGTACAAATTAAGGTTGAGTCATCTGCATATTGAATGCAGGTGGCTTGAGGTATGTTCATGTGGAGGTCATTAATAAATAAGGAAAAAAGAAGGGGACCTAAGATAGAGCCTTGTGGGACTCCAATATTTACTGGGAGTAAGGAGGACAGATTGTTATCCCAAAGTACTGCTTGCTGTCTGTTTTGTAGATAACACCTAAACCATTGTAATGCTTGTGGATCAAGAGAATGATACTTTAGTTTGTCTAGAAGTAAGTTATGTTTAACCATATCAAAGGCTTTTGACAGGTCAATAAATAGTGCAGAGGAAAAGGAATTATTGTTACGATTTTTAGTTATGGAGTCAGTGAAGGATAAAAGGGCAGTTGTTGTGCTATGGCATGGTCTGAAGCCATGTTGGCAGTTGGCTAGTAGGTTATTTTGTTGAAGGTGATTGAGTAGTTGTTTATGAATACATTTTTCCATTATCTTAGCTAATGGGGAGAGTAAGGCAATGGGGCGAAAGTTCAAAAGCTCAATAGAAGATCCACCTTTATGTAGAGGGATGATGTGAGATACTTTCCATATGGTAGGAATTTTGCCTTCAGAGATAGTTCTGTTAATAAGTATAGATATGGGGTAGTGTATAGCTTTTGCGGCAATTTGTTGGTATTCGGATGGGAGTCGGTCCGCAGATGGGGTGCAAGATTTCAGTTTTCTAAGCAGTTTATAAATAAGAGATGTAGGAATAGGTTGTATATGAAAGGTAGGAGATGATGTTGTGGAGGTATTTGGTGGGGAAGCAGTAGATGGAGGTAAAGAATTGGCTAGGGTTTGAATGGCTTCAGTAAAGTGTTTATTAAAGGCATCAGGGATCTGGTTGAAATTATTATGGTTGAAACCTAATGGGGAAGGAGTAGTTGAGTGTCCTGGCTGAAGAAGTTTGTTTATCCCTAACCAAAATTTTTGTGGTGTTTGTTGACTGGTTTGTTGGAGATGGAGGGAGAAGTCTTTTTTATCTCTAAGAGTATCCTTCTTGGTGGCATTTCTTAACTGTTTAAAGAGGAGGTGATCAGATGGACATTTGGTAGCTCTCCATTTAGCCCATATTTTGTTTCTGAGGAGCATCTTCTGCTTAGTTTGTTTTGTTAGCCATGGGGCAGATTTGGATCTTATTCTAGTAGAGTGATAAGGTGCATGGTAGTCTAGGATTTGAAGAAAGTTAGCGTTGAAGTAGGTCACAGCCTCATCAAGTTCAAGATTGGTCAGTGGTGACCAGTCACATGCTTGCAATTCGTTCAGGAAACTATCAGGATTAAAGAATTTCTTTGAGCGGGAAGTTTTGAGTTTATGAGTAGTTGGGATATGAAATTTTTGTCTAATAATGTAAGTAAGCATATGGTCACTAATATTGTCGGGAAGGGTTCCTGGAGTATAATTGCTAGGGTGGTTATTAATAAGGATCCAGTCAAGAGTAGATTCTTTCCTGTTAGGTTTGTGGATTCTAGTAGGAGTGGTTATTAATCGAGATAATCCATAGAGATTTATGTGGTTAGTAGGGTTCTGAGAACTACAGGTTAACCAGTTAATGTTGAAGTCACCCAGTACAATGGTTTCCTGGGGTAGTTGGGTAGAGAGAAAATTAAGTCATTTTCAAGAGTATTAGTATTGTTACCAGGGGGAAGTTACAAGCAAATTAAGTTGATAGATTTGGTATTGTTGATTTGGAGTTTGGTAGACAGTATTTCAGATTTGGTATCTAGTGATGGAAGCTCATTAAGGATTGTGGCATATATTATCCCTTTAGAGTTAGTTAAAAAAAAACAGGAATATTAATTTCTTTTTCTCCTAAAATAATATTATTACATTCCATAATATTACTACATTGATTACACATATTATATTTTCTCATCATACGTCTCATATTATTAATTGGTACTGCACAGGAATCACGCCGGTTTTTTAGATTCCTGTAACATTTGGTACTGTGCCCAAAATATTACTCAATTCAGTATTACCTGAAATAAAAGCCTAGTTCTTTTGTGTAACGTGCAAAACTGACCTACTATTCTTGGTTATCAGGAGAGACTGACAGCTCTTTTTCTTTATTTAGTCTCTTGTAGACTCATCTGTGGAGATGTATGTCTATCCTTTTATGCCATGAAATACCCATCGCTATTTGATCTCCCATTCCTTCACAGAACTAATGGCACATCAAATACTTGGTTAAAGGGACTAAACCTTTATCAGCATATAAATAAGACACATTGGCATGATAAATTCAAATCTCAATGTATCCCTCACCACAGGAACAAACTTCCACTACATCTTAAGCAGAGTAGCAGCTTTGCCAACTTCAACATAAGGCTAGATAATGGGATGGGCAACCTCAAACTCTTTCCCAGCTTCCTGGCCTCATTGAGGCTACAGAGATATTTGGAATAGGTTTTTTTGGCTTGAAATGGTCTGCAGACTGATTTTTAGTACTTACTTGTGAACCTATAAGGAGTGAACAGTAAACAATAGGGCTATAATTGCTGTCTGTGTTCTTGGGACTGCTTGTGGATGAAAATGACTGATCTTACAGCATGATCAAGTTAAATAGACATTAGTCTGGCTTTGCAGAATAATTATGTAGTTATGCAAAGCAGGTTGGAATACTTTATTGTGGCCATTGTTTTCGTCACAGTTGAACACTTGAGGTATACCCAGACAAGTGGCTGTAACTGATGGGTCCACACTTTAGTTGATTATAGTGACAGCAGTTTGACTGGTCTTTAGTGATTGAAATGTTTTCAAATGGTAACTTTTGTTACTAGTGGTTAGCAAAGCTTGTTTCCCTTTTTGCTGGAACAACATTGACGACTACTCAAAAGTAAACATGTACACATTTTGCTTTATTAAACAATAAAATAACACTATACATTTAAAACAATCCGGAAATTTAATCCAAAAGAACATGTGCGTTTATGAGTGGCCAACAAAGTCTGAAACATGGTTTGAATCTGTCCAGGATCAAAGGTATGGTATACTTAATCCACCACTGGCAATATGTATGCCACTTAGAACAATCATGAAGCACTCCGAATTTCAACAACACAAATAGAAAGCAGGGAACAGTACCTTTTTAAGAAAGACAAAGAAGTATAACCACATCTAAATTAAAATAAATAAATAAAATAATAATTACAATAATTCATAAGCCAAGTGTGTTAAACAGCTGAGCAGTACATATGCTGACAAGTAGATATTTCCTTGATAAACAGTGTAAACTGAAACCTAGACAACTTTTTTGATGCAGACCACTTTGGATCAGAAACAGTAAAATGTTTCTGTCTATCAGAAAATGTAATTTGATGAATTTAGTAAACTGAGTAAAAGCAGGATATTATCAGCATGTAAAGAAATGGAAATTGTATTTCCATTTCTTTGCCAAATGCTAAGCTCCAAAATGACTACAAAAATAGTGGGGAATGTGCAATGGAAAATCTTTCACATTCATAGGTTCATAGGTTCATAGGTTGGTACTAGGCTATCAGCCCTAGGGCCTATACAAGCCTAGCCATAACAATTCCCTGGCTATTTCTTCCCACATTATTTACTTTCCTGGAGCCCTGTTCCACTATGTGATGTGAGGGTCTGGTAGGTGTGTATTTACTGTTGTCTGTTTAAGAGAATTAGTAGATAAGCACTCTTCTCACTGATAAATATAAATGTAAATAATGATTGCTGTGGCCTTGCAAGAAGAAAAAGTTTGTTACTTGTTTTTTTCACTTGCTTTACATCATCAATTTAAATCTTCATAAATGTCAATATCTGAGATCCAGATTGCAATACAAAACTCTGCCAAGGCAAGCAGTTTTAGTTTATAAAAAATTGAGTTTGCATAAAATCCTGTACATTTAAGGATGGAAGTGCTTAACGTTTGGTTACAATAAAGCTGAGTTACAATTCCTGGTGGTACTTGAATTCTGTTTAGGATCATTTCATTTTTGGCAGGGTTCCTGTTTGGTTATTAGTGTTTTTTCCTTGCTTGGCTGGTCTTTTGCTGTGTTTATCAGTTTTTCAAAAAGAACACTAGACTTTCTTTTGTACTTTTTTAAAGATACATCATGAAGCGGATTCTTTTGATTAGCCTAACTACCTGCTAATGGCCACATTTCATATCGCACAGGATGCTAGATAAAACAAGCAAAAGAATATTCTGATAAAATTATTTAAATACAAATAGGAAATGCAAGTGAAACAGT
Organism: Protopterus annectens; assembly: GCF_019279795.1. NCBI lineage: Eukaryota > Metazoa > Chordata > Ceratodontiformes > Protopteridae > Protopterus > Protopterus annectens. The sequence goes on along the minus strand of NC_056730.1, from coordinate 297,365,637 downwards.
AAATGTTTTGTGAAATGTACTTCAAAAATATGTTAGCTCATAGAAATGATTCAGAATACCTGACTAGTACTCATCAGACCTGAATTGACTGACAAAGACCCTAATTTCTGTTTTCCTGACAGAGACTCTGTCCTTGACTGTCAGGAAGAATTCCTGACAGGTGGCAACTCTGCATGGTATTTCTTAAATTTCACCTTTGAGCATCACAAAATAAGATTTTAAATGTATTTATAGCGCTGCTAGAGATAACTTACTGTTCACTGTAATGGGATTCTATACACATAGTAGCATTGTTGTACCAGACTGCATGGATAAATATGAGTTAGTCTAAGAGAAACAAGTCTTTATGCAGGGTAGTACAGCAGTGTCAGACTGCTTGAGTGAATATTAGTTATTCTGAGAGAAATAAATCTGTATGCAGGGCAGTGCGGCAATTCCATTGGTAGGATGAATGTCAGTTACTTCTGTAGTACAGTGTCTTTATCCATGGAAGTACCACACTGATAGGATGAATGTCAGTTACTTCTGTAGTCCAAAGTCTTTATCCATGGAAGTACCAGACTGTTACGATGAATGCTAGTTACATGGATGAATGTTAGTTATTTCCATAGTAGCAAATCTTTATATATGGCAGTATCAGAGTGTTAGGATGAATATTAGTTACTATTAAGCAGCAGATCTTTATGTAGGGTAATGCAGTTGTACCACACTGCTAGGAGGAGTATTAATTACAGCTCAAGTGGCTTAGTGGTAACTTGGTGTGCAGGGTCTTGGGTTCGAGACTTGTAAGGGCTGATTATTTGGATGGCGCAGTGGTGCAGCGGTAGCATTGTTGCCTCACAGCAAAAGGTTCTCTGGTTCAATTCTCAGCCTTCTGCATGGAGTCTGCATGTCCTTCCTGCATTCTTGTGGGTTTCCTCCGGGTGCTCTGGTTTCATCCCACATTGCAAAGATATGTGTCTGGAGCATTTCTCCCCGGGCCCCCACTGAAAATTGGCTTGTTCCAAGTCGGCCGTTCCCGATTAACAAATGTTAAATAAATAAATTACTCCCAGAGAATTACTAGTAACATATGTCTGAGGTCTGGGTTATAATGGAGATGGACTGAATTTCAGAAATTCTGATTGTTTCTTTAAGTAACTAATTGGATTACTGTCTTAAATGATTAAAAGAAAAACAATCTTTAAAGACATCAACGTGATTAATGTACTACTAAGAGTCATGAAGTCAAAGTGACAGCTACAGTGAAATCCCTACTGCTGCAGAGGGACACAGGTGCAGAATAGCAAAATTGGCTTGAACATTGCACATCAGAACAGAAAATTCCACTCCAGGGTTGTGAAAATAAAGAATAAAATAGATGAACTTGAAAATAACACTCACAGTAATAATTTGTCTATTACTGATTTACTGACTGGCAAAGAATAACCTTGGCTGTAGAATTCATGAAAAACAGTTTAACTTTTTCTGGAACTCTCTACTCCTGAACTAAATGATGAAAACAACTTCCCAGTACATTTTGTAATAAAGATATTGCACTAGAGACTGAGAGAATGACTATGTTCAGTGATAAGTGGAGTACATGGAATATTAATCACACTAACACCCCCGGATTCAGCAAGCCCTGCACGGTGTGCAAGAACAGTGCAGGAGCTCCTGGAGGCAATATGGCTGCCGTGCGATCCAGTAATAAGCTGCAGAGATGTGCACGAGCGCTCCTGCACTATTCCTGCATGGACACAGCTCCTGAATGCAAATTACCCCATTTGCAGGTGAAAACCATGCAAATGAGGTGAATTTGCGATCCAGGAAGCTGTCAGTCAGCTGTGCAGGACTAGTGTAGTGTGCAGAAATGTACTCGGTTAGTAACAGAGTACATTTCTGCAAACTACAAAACGGAGCCATGACAGCTCTAAATAAAGTGTTTACATTATGTGGAAACCATGCCAATGGCCAAATATATGCCATTGGCATGGAAAACAGTTGGAAAAATAAAAAAAAATAACTTTAATTTTTTTTAGCCGATTTTGGCTATTTAAGCGTAGGGCAGTGGTGTGCAAACGGGATCAGGACGAAAATATAAAAAATAACCTGAAATAAGCATTCTAACCAAAAACACTATTTTGACATTATACTCAATGGCAGGCAGAAGACAACATGGCCAGTGAATAGTGGTTGCTAAGGGGGAAGGCTCAGTGTGGGACCTGTAACTATGCATTACCAGGCAATCCTATGCAAATGAGGGGAATGATACTGAATCCCAGATTTCCACTCAGTGCTAGCCAGTACCCAACTATGTAAGTGCAGGAATAGCATGGTTCAAGCCTAAGAGTTAGCTGACATCATAGGGGGGTTTCTCAGGCATACTGTAAGCATATTGGAGCCCTGTGGCTTGGGTTTGTCCTTAGCTTAGCAGAGCTAAGCAAGAGGGTGTGTCTGAGGCTGCCTAGCACTCTTTACATTGCCTAAGTGGGTGTGCACGCCATGCACCGTGTTTTAAAGGGAAAAAAGTAAACCATGAAATAGCAACTCCATACACATTTGAGCACTGTGTTTGTGCGACGCACCCCTGGGCTTAAACAGGAAGGCAATGGGAAGGGAAAACAGCAGTAGGAAGGTAATCAAGGAGAACTAGCATAGCTGGCAGATGAAATGTATCAGAATCAGCCAATTGCACAGGCAGCTGCCCAGCCCAGCCCAGAACGCTACTATAAACTATGCAAACACCTTTCTCTCTGTTTTTTCCCACATAATCTACACCACTGGTGTATACAAGTGGGGAAATTTTAACAAACAAAAACAACAAAATGATAGGGGCTGCAGCAGCTATCATACATCAACATGTGGAAGAGGCTGAGGGTGGTGAGGATGAGAATGCTGTCGACCAACCCACAGTGAGGAGAAGGGGAAGAGTGTACAGACCCAGGGTAATCTACCAGGGGCTACATGAGCTGGAGATAGTGGAGCACTATAGGGTGGACAGGGACCTCCTACAGCAAACTGTTGAGTTGCGCTGGCCACCCCTGACACACAGCACTAACAGAGGTGAACCCATCCCAGTGGATACCAAGGTATGTGTAGGCCTAAGAATACTAACTACAGGTACCTTCCAAAGGCCAACTGGGGATATCATAAGGATCTCACAGGCATCAGCATCCAGGGTACTCCACCAGTTCCTGGATGCCATGTCAGCAGATGCCGGTGAGCACGTATATTTTCCCAACACCCATGAGGCGTTGGCCAGCAATATGCGTCTCTTCAACCAAATAGCAGAATACCCTGAGGTAGTGGGTGCTATACACTGCACGCACATATGCATCAAAGCACCACCTGGTGAGCAGGGTAGGGTCTACATCAACCACAAGGGCTTCCCCTCCATCAACTGCCAGGTCATGTGCAATGCCCAGGGCATTATAATGAATGTTTGTGCTGGCTGTCCTGGAAGCTATCATGACTCCCACATCTGGCATCTGATGCAGCTGTACCAGAGATTTGCCAATGGGGAAATCCCTTATGGTCACCTAATGGGGGATGCTGGTTATGCACTGGCGCCATGGCTGATGACACCCATCAGAAATGCATACACATTCGAACAAGAACTCCATAATGAGGCACACGCACAGACCAGAAGTATAATAAAGCATGTGTTTTGTTTAGGATGCTCAAGTCCCGGTTCTGATACCTGGACACATCGAGTGGAGCCTTGCAGTACTCATCAGCTACATGTACTTAAACTGTCATCTTATGTGCCATAATACACATTATGATCCTGCGGAAACAGCTGCAGCAGGAACAGCATGGGGCAGGGCCACACAGCCTCCACCATTGCCAAGGCCTGCACAGGCACAGAGTGACTCAGAGGAGGAACAATCTGAGCCTGCCCCAGTAGGCAGAAGGAGGTGTGCCCAGTATGCCCTGGCCTTGGCAAAGAGGCAATACATAGCACATACAATGACACAGTAGGGACCCAGGGAATGACACCTCTCTCTGACTTGCACATACAGTAAATGGGATGCCAAACATGACACCACCTGTGCTCAACCATGTATAGTGAGTGCACTATGTGCATCCAACATAGGAAGCCCTCCAGCACCATCCTCAATACTGGCACAGCAACAAGGTAAGTCACTCTTTCTACCAATTGCCAAATGGAGTAGTATGTGTTGTTACTTGTATCTATGGTATGGATGTGAGCATGCAAGGGAATTGGGTGGCTGAATGGGATGCCAGCAGATAGTAGACACCTATAGTGGCAGCATGAGATTTGTAACAAATACTAGTGTCACCATAGTAGCCAGTACTACACATGGTGACAAAACCCACTGCAGGAAATGTGCTGGGCCACATGTGTGTCCATATGACACACACATGCCAGTCAGGGAGGCTCACATACCCACCAACAGTCTCAGCCAGCAGGACAGATGTAGACAAACACAAACAAAGGCTGTGCTAAGGTCTCTGATTGATGGCTATGGGTAACCCCCCCCCAGGCCTACACAGACAGACTACAACAGGTCAGGCAGTGGGATGTTATATCTGAAGGGTATGAAGTCAGAAACTGTAATGTAGGTCAATCAAACCTAAGACATGTAGTACACTGATATGCCTCTAGTCAGCATGATAGTTTAGAATACAGAATTAAATGGAGCACCTGACATACCAGTACAGTCATAGAAAATATGTACAAGTGTCAAGTGTGCCCCCCCAATCCTATGTAAAAATGTAGTAAGAGTCTGGTGTGCCCCCCAATCTGATGTAGACATGTAATAACAGTCAGGTGTGCCCCCCATTCCTATGTAGAAATGTAGTAACAGTCTGGTGTGCCCCCCAATCCAATGTAGAAATGTTGTAACAGTCGGGTGTGCCCCCCAATCCGATGTAGACAAATATTAACAGTCAGGTGTGCTCCCCCAATCCTATGTAGAAATGGAGTAACAGTCAGGTGTGTGCCCCCCATTCCAATGTAGAAATGTAGTAACAGTCAGGTGTGCCTTCCCCAAGCCTATGTAGAAATGTAGTAACAGTCAGGTGTGCCCCCCATTCCTATGTAAACACATAGTGACACACAGGTGTGCCTCCCAAATCCTATGTAGAAATGTAGTAACAGTCAGGTGTGCCTCTACATTCCTATTTAGACATGTAGTAACACACAGTTGTGCTCCCCCAATCCTATGTAGAAATGTAGTAACAGTCAGGTGTGCTCCCCCCAATCCTATGTAGAAATGTAGTAACAGTCAGGTGTGTGCCCCCCAATCCAATGTAGAAATGTAGTAACAGTCAGGTGTGCCTTCCCCAATCCTATGTAGAAATGTAGTAACAGTCCGGTGTGCCCCCAGTTCCTATGTAGACACATAGTGACACACAGGTGTGCTCCCCAAATCCTATGTAGAAATGTAGCAACAGTCAGGTATGCCTCTACATTCCTATTTAGACATGTAGGAACACACAGTTGTGTTCCCCTAATCCTATGTAGAAATGTAGTAACAGTCAGGTGTGCTCCCCCCAATCCTATGTAGAAATGTAGTAACAGGCAGGTGTATGCCCCCCAATCCAATGTAGAAATGTAGTAACAGTCAGGTATGCCTTCCCCAAGCCTATGTAGAAATGTAGCAACAGTCAGGTGTGCCCCCATTCCTATGTAGACACATAGTGACACACAGGTGTGCCTCCCAAATCCTATGTAGAAATGTAGTAACAGTCAGGTGTGTCTCTACATTCCTATTTAGACATGTAGTAACACACAGTTGTGCTCCCCCAATCCTATGTAGAAATGTAGTAACAGTCAGGTGTGCCCCTTCCCAGGCCTATGTAGACACGTAGTAACACACAGGTGTGCCCCCCCCCAGTCCTATGTAGAAATGTAGTAGCATGTATGTGTAGGTATAATAACAGTGGGGCACAGATTACCTGAGCTGGCCAAGGTAGCAGGATAGATTGTAGCATGTGTACAATATGCAGGTCTGCATGTATTAGGTTGGTGTGTGTTGTATATTGTGTGAGAGTGGTCAGTATGTATGCATGGTGAGGTTTGTCCTGGTGGCCATTGTCCTGTACTGCCGATGACAGGGCCAAGTTCTCACAACTGCAGTGCCAACCACAGTGTTTCCCAGTATAACACATTCTAGCAGTAAGCCATTGTAAATGTTTTAAGTAATATGTGTCACCATCTGAAAGATGGACATGGCATGACTGTCGGGCCAGATATACAAGCAGTGCACAGGGAGACATACCCCAGACAGACAGTGTATAATATGTAACTGTCAAATGGACACACCCTTGGAATTATACTTACAGGTTTGCAGCATATTATCTGGGCTTGTAGTAGGGAATACTGATGTCATCTGGCCAACACTGGCAGACCACAAAGATCAAAGGAATGATGTATTGAGAAACAGCTGATGTCCCTGCACAAGCCAGCATAAGTGAAATGCCCCATGCATATCTGTGAGTCAGATGCAAGTGGTGCCCATAGCACACATGTACCGAGCTCACCCAACCACCACCCACAGGTACCTCTCTGGTCTAATCCCTGCTGTTGGGAATGAGTACAATATGACCCCCACTTGTGTATGGCAATAGCGAAAGAATGCAGTATGCAGAGCAAGTGTCCCATGCAGGTGTGTTCCTAGCTGTAAGCAGCACCCTGCCAGCATCCACACCACTAGATCAATACTGACAGAAAGTATTGGCATGAACACCTAGCACACCTACCCTTTCATCCCAGGGGAATATACTGTATTGCAGTCTGGGACTTTAGGATTGACAGAATGCAATGGCCTGCTACAGCTGGCCTGCATCACTACAAAATGGCCTACAGTCCTCTGCCAAAGGCCTGTGTCTCACCCATACTGCCAATGTATGTTATGTCATGGACTCCCAAATAGCAACATAACACAGCCCACAGAACCCATATGCAAGGCCATGTGGACAAATCACAGTAACATGTCCACCATGTCCTACTGCATGAACTGTGGACCAACACCAATATACTGCTGTGATGAGGTGATAACTATAGGGAAAATATCAGATAATGTTCACATAATGTATGGAAGAGGATAGAATAATAGAGAGGGAGCATGGAGTGTATGAAGTCTGAAACTCAGCCGTGTGCACATACTATCCCTGGCTGCAAACACGAGAATGGGTGGCTACAAATCTGCTTATAAACCAGAATGTGTAGGGGCAATGTCCTGTATTATGACTCCTGCCTCTGGGAAACCTGTGTGAATCTGTACAGCTATGAGGTATCGCCACAGCAAAATAAGGCCATACTGTCATGTCGATGGATGTACAAGTATGGGATCCTCTGACACCAGCATACCAAGGTGCTGAACCAGTTACACAAACCCAGCAGCAAGTGTCTGCAGCTCCCCCTCCAGAATGGCATGAGTGTGCAAGAATATGTAGGCATTTGACCACAATACTGGACACAGCTGCATTCACCCTGTCTTCCCCAGGACATCACTGCAAGCAAATATGTCTACCTGACAATACTTGACGACATAAAACATCACAGTGTATAACAGTACACATGTATGAATATCTCTGCTAACACCAAGACAATGTAGCAGAAGCAGCACAGACACAATTATCTACAGTAACCCACTATCCTTTGCCCATTTCAACCCCATATTGTCAACTGATCTACAGATATCCTGCAGAAACAGTTTGCTAGCTGTGGGTGTAGAACACAAAAGTCTGCACTGGAGTAAAATCTACCTGGAATGGATTCACATATTCAATACAGAAGGTCATACTGGGCATGCTCACACACTTGAAGAAATGAAGCCCATGTCTGGCAACCACAGTGTACCATACATATCTTACAGTTGCAGATGTTAGTGCATACACTCCTCAGTATGCACCAGTCATGCTTTGCACACACATTGGATAGGAGTACACACATATATCCAAGGGCAACACACTATAATATGCCAAAAGTACACATACATAGATGTGTGGAAGTGAGTGACAGTGACAAAGAGCCTTTAATCATGAGGCCTGTCCCAACAGCACACAGCCAATTGTCTACAACCACATGATGTGTACATGTCACCCACCCTAGATATTTGCCTCTGGAATCCCTCAGCATTATAGAGTCTGTGATGTTAGTGCTAACTGTGCAACATGACTGTACAAGTCAGTAGTCATCTAGCAGTTGTGTACATGTACCTGTGGAATATAAACCTGTGTGTGTCTGAGTGTGGTGTGTCTTCCTCTAGATAAATGGGTTATGGCCGATGCACACACACTGCCCTCCCCATTGCCCGACTATGGCATGCCTGCTGATGTCTTCATCTTGAAGTACACCTTTGGGGAAGGGGTAGCCCAGTAATCTGCATGGTGTGTCCTATAACTGTGTATTGCTGTAGTGTGATAAACTAGTCAGGTAGGAGTTTGATTCCCAGCCATGGCAAGTGTGGATGTTTGTGTGTGTGTTAGTTTGTCTGTGTAGAGAGCAATGCTTTTTGAGGCCATTCACAGTCACTACAAGCTCCAGTGCCCTTTTTGGCAAGCCTGCTGATGTCATTCACTTTGAAATACACCTTTGGGAAAAGTGCAGCCCAGTAATCTCTGTGGCACGTGCTGTAATGTGATAAGCTAGTTAGGTAGGAGTTATATTCCCAGACATGCTAAGTGTGGATGTTTGTCTGTGTAGGGAGCAATACTTTTGAGGCCATTCACAGTCAATCAGCCTCCATTGCCACACTTTGGCAAGCCTGCTGATGTCATTCACTTTGAAATACACCTTTGGGGAAGAAATAGCCCAGTCATCTCCGTGGTGCATCCTATAACAGCATAATGCTGTAGTGTGATGTACTAATTTGGTAGGGTTTCTATTCCCCAACATGGCAAGTCTGGATTTATGTGTTAGTTTGTCTGTGCAGGGAGGAATGCTTTTGAAGCCATTTACAGTCACTACAACCTCCAGTGCCCTTCTTTGACAAGCCTGCTGATGTCATTCACTTTGAAATACACCTTTGGGGAAAAGGTAGCCCAGCAATCTCTGTGGTCCATTCTGTAACTGCATAATGCTGTAGTGTGATAAGGTTGTTAGGCTGGAGGTCTGTTCCCAGACATGGTAAGTGTGGATTTTTGTGTGCTAGTTTGTCTGTGTAGGGAGCAATGCTTTTGAGGCCATGTACATTCAGTACAACCTCCATTGCCCTACTTTGACAAGCCTGCTGATGCCATTCACTTTGAAATACTCTTTGGGGAAAGAGTAACCCAGTAAATTCCATGGTGCATCCTATACCAGTGTAATGCAGTAGTGTGATGTCCTCATTTGGTAGGGGTTCTATTCCCAAACATGGTAAGTGTGTTTGATTGTCTGTGTAGGGCGCAATGCTTTTGAGGCCATTCACAGTCACTACAACCTCCATTGTCCTTCTTTGGCATGCCTGCTGATGTCATTCACCTTGAAATGCACCTTTGGGGAAGGAGTAGCCCAGTAATCTACGTGATGTATGCTATAACTGCATAATGCTGTAGTGTGATGTACTAGTTAAGGAGGAGTTTCAATCCCAGACATGTCAACTGTGAGACTCGGTGTGTGTATCTGTGTTTGTCATTCGTATCCTGTGTGGAGGTGGCTGTGAGTGTGTAACAACTGGATTCATTGTGTGGCGAGTTTTGCAAATTTCTTGTATGGTGGGCCTATTATATGTCACAATGTCCAACTTGCAAGGATAACAGATGTCAAACAGCAGAGGCTGGGTTGCCAATCCATACCACTATATGTGACATCAAGGCCTGGCAAACAAATTAGGCAACCCTTGTATTACCCAGAGAACACTCTCAACCCATGTCTCATACACAAACACACTCGGCTAGGCAACAACCGCTTTGTAGGTAGTTCCCTGCATATTGCCCACAGATAGTAACCATGATGTGATTGCAGTGGACTGCAGAGGGAATGGCATCCTGTCCCATCACTACAATAGACGCATAATTTCAGACAGTGCACCTTTACTATGTTCCCCACTGGATGCCTGCAACAACTGTAGTGCCATCAAATGTGACCTATAAAGGACATACCATGCCTTAAACACATACCCTGTATGGACAGATACCACTGACACCAGGGAATACCTGTATCAAGCTGTCAATGTAGGTGCAGGGTCAACCTGGTGTCCATTGTGAATTCCCACCACACGAGGCCAGGAATGGCACATCTGATGATAAACATCTGTACACAACATGGCCCAGACACCCCAGGTACAGTTCCACATGTCACAGAACATGCATATGGGACATGTGCACATCCCAGACACTGTCAATGTCATGGACTATAGAACACATACATGGCAAGCATTGCACAGCACTGGCCACCCACAATAGTAACCCAGATGACTGGATGGTGAATAGAATACCCACCTGTGTGGGCCAATCCAGACACTACACCCCTGAGCCACACTGCAGACCATTGTCATGTGGCCTGATGCCAAAGTATACACTTCACCTAGCCTTGTACAGCCTTCTAGCATGGTTAACCACTACACACCTGTGAAGCAATGCACCCATGCATGTCAGTACTGGCACCCTGTGTCTGTGTGTGGAGTATAATGATTTTGACCCCATTCACACTTCACTACAACTCCCATTGGCCTACTGAAGCATGCCGTCTGATGTCAGACACCTTCACATACCCTTTGCCTATATGTCATCCAGATAATCCCTGTGGTGCATGTGATAACCTGTGTATTACTGTATTATGGCAAAGTAGCTAGTTAGGAAGTCTATTCCTGACCCTGCAAACTGTGTTAATGTCTGTGAGTCCCTGAGAGAGTGTGGCTGTGTCAATGTTGACACCTGTTCATGTGGACAGGCACGTGTACTTCACCTACCTTATCACTCCTATATCACTGTTGCAGATGTCACTCAAGAGCAGATATACCTTTGGACAGCTCCCTAACATGTAAGCTATGTGGTGCATGCAATAACTGCATAGACATGTGCAAGCAGTACATAGTCAGTCTGGGGTTTGAAACCCTGTATTGGTAAGTGTGTGACACAAACATGCTTAGGTTTTACTCTCCCACCCCGTCCCTGACTTACTTTGTCTCTGTCTGTCTCTCTCACTCCCTCTCTGGTGGATGTGGAGAAGTACACCTGCTTTGCTTAGGCAGTAGCTTGTGTTTTGTAAGTGATGCTCATGATCAGCTGATGGCCTCTGCATGAATTGCAGTTCACCTCTAGCTGAATCCAAGTGCAACAGCTGTGGTAACATTCCCAATGCCAATTGCATGGAAACACACTCCAGTATCTAGGTACATCATGTGGGTGCTGGGCCTTTTCATTCACTGTGAGCAGGACCTCATGCTGGTGTTTGGCAAACAGCATCACAGATGGTATTGGGATTTACTTCTAACAACATTCACTGTGTAGACAGGCCAACAAACAGGAGAGGGATGTGCCAGACATGACTACAGAATGTAAGTGTTGCTCTTCTGCATTTGGACTAATGTCGGTTTAACAGGGTATGTGTGGATATGGCTGGTCTACATGATTTAACACCTGTCATGACAGTGTTATGTGTTTGAGGATATTCCCACCTGTAGGGTTATCTGCAGACTAGGCAGTGTTTGGAGTCTTATGTTTCTTGTGTTACTCACAGATCACCTATATTAGAACTGCAAAAGCATAGTCTGAGGACTGCAGTCAGTACATGGTGACAACCATGACAGTTACTGACTTCATATCCCTCATAGGACATATGTCGCAACAAACCATGTTTCGACAGTAAATGTATGAGGGTATCACAGCAGCATGCCAATATTGACCCAGTGTTTGTGGCTTCAGCCACAAGTCTGTCAACCTTTGTACATATGTCATGCAGTAAGAGATGTATATGTTCTGTTCACGATTATTTATTGACATCATACCTGAAAGCAAGCCAGTCAGATATCAGACTGCTGGACATGTTATGTGTAGTAGGGGTTATTTCTGAGGACATAACTTGGGCATTCTGCAGTTGTGTGTACAGTAATGGGGTCTGTGTACTTATGGTGATTATCGACAGTATGTGTATTGCGAATACATACCTTGGCCTGTGCACAGACTGTGGCAGATGCTATTGTTCTTGGTCCTGTTCTCTATGATGTTACATGCTGCTCCAGAGTATGGTACCCTATTGGCTCACATGTCTGTAGGGCCAAACACACACATGTCCCATACCACAGACAGGCATCGGACCACACTGTGTCATGACCCAGTTTATATAGGGTTAGTGTGTGAGTGGCACATATGAGGATGGTGTTTATCAGACAGTCCATATAGTGTAATATTAAGCTTATGTATCATATGTGGCTGTGGCTGTGTTCACACTGGTTATGGGTATGCACTTTCTCACAGGTGTCTGTTACTCTGTGCTGTGACATGTCTGTGGAGCCTGCTATATTTGCAGGTACATGTGTATTCTCCCATACAAAATGTAGTCCAGTGTTGTGGCAGTCTGCCTGTAGTTTGAACAGTGCCTTATTACATGCCTAGCAGCTTAGTGTAATTTCCCAGTGTTCTGTTATGCCCATATATTTGCAAGACATACTGCTGACAGGCCACAAAAACTGTTGTGCATTTCTGACAAAGCAGTGGGAGTCTGTACAGATATATGTCACTAACTACTGGGTAGTATGTGACCATGTGACCTCTGCACCACCAGGTATTATCTATCAGGACAGACAGGCGTGTGTGAGTGCATATATTGAGTGGGCATATGCAATCCAGTATTTGCATGATATACCCATGTACATGGCTGTCAACATCCACATTGTCAGGCTTGGTCCACATGTCAAG
>NC_056730.1:297292842-297347842 GCF_019279795.1 Protopterus annectens | reverse complement strand
GTGTATTTCCTATTTCCCATCCACTCATCAAGATTTTTCTTGAAGAGTGCTAATGAAGAACTTTGCTTGACATAGATGGGTAGCCTGTTCCAGAGTATGGGAAGTCTCTGGGATAGAAATCTATCCCTCCAGCATGTCCTGTTTATTGTGGTGACAAGATTTAGGTCCCTAGAGCATGTAGCTCGGAGGGATTGGGATTTCTTTAGGTGTAGCATGTCCAACAGCTCTGGGTTTGACATAACTTTATATGTTAGGCAGAGATCACCTCTGAGTAGGCGATATGCTATGGAGTAAAGCTGGAGTTTTTTGAGGCGGTCAGTGTAGGGCATTTGTTTGAGTCCAGTAATCCTCTTTGTGAGGTACTTCTGTGGCCTTTCCAGCTGCTGCAGATGTCTTGTGAGGTACATTCCAAAAGGGGCGTTGTACTCTATAATGGGTCTAATGAGTGATGAGTAGAGGGTAACAATGACCTCTTTTTTCCTGGATGAGAACCCTTTTATGATGAGGTGTGCAACGTAGAAGGACTTCCTGACTACTGTGGTGATGTGACTATCAAAGGAGAGACTACGGTCCACCTGGGTCCCAAGGTCTCTTATCATGCATTCAGTGTTAAGTAGATTGCTGCCTATGTGGTAGTTCATGGGTACAGAGTTTTTACCAAAGGGGATGACACTGCACTTTTTGGCATTGAGCTTGAGGCCATGGCTCTGACACCAGGCATCTGTCTCAGAGAGGCCCTTCTGTAGGATGTTCACATCATTTGGGGACTTGACTATGGCTTCTAGTTTGCAATCATCTGCGGTAGCCTGTACTTCAGAGAAGTAGATACCAAACAGGAGTGGTCCCAGGACGGAACCCTGTGGTACTCCACTTGTCACTGGTTTGAGGTCAGATTTGGAGTCTGCAACTTTTACAGTGTGGTTCTGTCAGTGAGCCAGTTGGCAACCCATCTTGTGATGTAAGGATTTATGCCTATATTATTGAGTTTAGCTATAATTCCAGAATGGGGGATGGTGTCGAAAGCCTTGGCGAGGTCAAGATAGGCTGTGTGAACCACTTTACCCTCATCTACGGCTTTGGTGACTGCCTCAAAGAAGTCAATCAGGTTCAGGAGGCATGATCTGCCTTTCACAAACCCGAACTGGGTGAGATCCAGAGTTTGGAGGTTACCAATGTCTTTGTTTATGAGTTCCATGATGATACATTCCATGGCTTTGCAGACCAGATTCGTCAGGCTAATAGGTCTATAGTTCCCAGGATCAGTGGTGGCTCCCCTTTTGTGGAGTGGGATAACTGTTGCTGTGATCCATTCAGTGGGCACAAAGCCTGATGCAAGGCTATTATTGAACATGGTGCTTAAGTGGGGAGCCAGTTCATTCTGAAGTTCGTGTAAAACGCAGCCTGGTATGTTGTCCGGTCCCATGGATGCTGTGTTTTTGGCTTTAGAGAGTGTAGCTTTCACCTGCGTAGTTGTGATTACAGGGACTCTGCATTCTTCCTGTATAGATATGGGCCCTTTAGGGGGTGGGGGGGGTTAAAGTTAGCACTGAACCTATCTGCCAGGATGTTGGCAATATCAGTTGGTTCTGTAATTTTTATGCCTTTGTGCTGTAACTCAGAGCAGATATGGGTGTTGCCATTGAGATTTTTGACATAGCTATAGAATGCTTTGTGGTTTTTTTTTTTCTTTAGATTTTTATATTTGTCTCTTACTGTGCTGTTTTTTTATGTTTCTTTACTAGTATATATAGTGGAGCCTTTCTCCTCAGGCCTCTGCTGAAAATGGACATATATCCAGCCAGACTAGCCCGGTCAACAAATGTAAAATAAATAAATAAAATAAAATGGTTGTCCTTGTAATTAGTGGCAATTTTATTTTCGTAGCTAGCTTCGGAGGATCTTATAAGGGATCTCAGCTTCTTACTGAGGCTGACCAGGGAGCTCCTCCACTCATGGGATTTTACTCTCTTTTGCAACAGTTTCTTCCTTCTGTTGTACAGTTTGTTTATGGCAGGGGACCACCAGATTGGCTTCCTTTTTTTGGAGGATAGCATCTTGATTCTGTTTGGGATAGCACGATCCATGCACTCATGTAGGTGCTTATAGAGCACATTTGTGTGGGATTCAGCAGTTGTAACTGTATTGTCCATCTGCATGGGTGTCATGAAGTTCACTACTTCTGTCTTAAGAAGCATGAAGTTGGCTTTGGAGAAACTTCTTATTGTGGTTTCCTGAATGGGGGGTGGGGGTGGGATGTGGATATCAAGGGTGATTAGCTTTATGGTTGGATCGGACCAATGAGGAGATGACTTCAGGTGTGGAACATCATTTTGTCCTTGTACTGCGGTATCATTCTGGGTGATGGCAGAATGCTACTCAGGGCTAGGGTCATACCTGCCTGGGCTACAAGATTGCAGAGCTCTTCCATGTCTCTTTTCATGTAGTCCAGGGAGGTACGTCTCAGGTCATTCACACCAACATGGACAATGACAGAGTCATAGTTGTACTTGTTGTGGAGTGACCTGAGTGCGTGGGTTATGTGGTGGATCCTGGCACCCGACAGCTGACAGTAACCTTCTCCTTGTTTAGCCTGATGAGTGGGACATCAGTGTGCCTGACTATAGAGTCACCTATGACTAGTGTGTTGGGTATGTTGTTTTGCCTTATTGGCTGTGTTTGAGTGGCACACTGAATATGTGGGCTATGTGTCATTTGGGTTGTGTTGGGGGATGGAGGTTGCTTGTGTTTCTGCTTTGGAGGTCTCTGTTGCTTAGGCAGATTATTATTGCATGCCTCCGCGAATGTTTTTGAGTTTCTATGTGTGGATTTTGGTGGTGTAGACGTAGTGAGACTATGTGATGAGTGTGGTGTGGTGCAAATGTTTACCTTCTCCTCATGACTGTCAAGTTTAGTCTTGGTAGGTGAGAGCTTTACCTCCAGTTTGGCTAGATAAGTGCATCTCTCACAGGTTGTAGTGTTGGGTGGTAGGAGGAGAGGGTTGTCTGTGTACATGAGGCAATTTCTACATTGCCTCAAGATGCCCAGATTCATCAGATAGACAGGGGAGAACATTGGGAGCTGACCCTTGGACATGCCTGAATAAAAAACTATTTTCCTCTAGATAAGTGAGGAAAGTGAGTACAAGAGCTGTTTTTCTCAACGCCAGTGAGAAAAGTAAGTACAAAAACTGTTTTCCTTTAGGTAATGAGGAAGATTGAGTGCTATAGTAATTAATAGCTTATTTAGTGCTTACAAGTTCTGAACAAGTGCTGAGTATGAATAAGCAAATTTAAGTGCTAAAACTAAGAATCTGTATCTGCACTAGACGAGTTACAGGACAGAAACAAGTGCAAATGCAGGCTTTCAAATCAGAAAGTTGAGAGAGATGGAAGATTGCCCAAACGGCCAATAATTACAAATTTTGGGCCAGAACCACTCCTTATGTGGTAGACAGGTTACCTAATGCTTACCACTCCCACTGATAAGCTAGAAGGCTTCCCTCCAACACAAAAGGGCTTGGGGGGCTCAGAAGCTTACAAACAGTCCTGGATACAGCAAATCTGTATCTGGAACACTAGTTACAGGAAAGGTAGGAAACAGGCTTACAGTTTTTTTTTTTACAGAAAAGTAGCAAAAACAGTAGTAAAAACAATTCACATGCAGTGCAAGCTAGCACACTTGAGTATGTAGCAATATTAGACAAAAAACAGGGAGGGGGGGTGGGGAAGACAGTTTCAGCAGAGATTTGAGCAACCACTAATAGTATAAACTATAAAACCAAAAAAATATACTCAGCTCTGTATATTTGCAGATTAGACTCTCAGAACAGTGAGACAACAGATATCTAAGCAACAATTAAACTCTATAATAAAGAAAACTATACTCAGCTCTGTATATTTGCAGATAGTCTTGTAAGGCTGTCTCTCAGAACACAGGTTCAAATTTAAATGCAGGCTGTTATTAACAGGTCAAATTAAGGGACCCTTGAGTTAGGTAACACACAAGCTATAAAAAACAGTTATATCAGCTGAAGACAAGGCAGAAAATGGGGGTGGGGGTGAGAAGACAGTTTCAGCAGAGATTTGAGCAACCACTAATAGTATAAACTATAAAACCAAAAAAATATACTCAGCTCTGTATATTTGCAGATTAGACTCTCAGAACAGTGAGACAACAGATAGCTAAGCAACAATTAAACTCTATAATAAAGAAAACTATACTCAGCTCTGTATATTTGCAGATAGTCTTGTAAGGCTGTCTCTCAGAACACAGGTTCAAATTTAAATGCAGGCTGTTATTAACAGGTCAAATTAAGGGACCCTTGAGTTAGGTAACACCCAAGCTATAAAAAACAGTTATATCAGCTGAAGACAAGGCAGAAAATGGGGGTGGGGGTGAGAAGACAGTTTCAGCAGAGATTTGAGCAACCAATAATAGTATAAACTATAAAACCAAAAAATATACTCAGCTCTGTATATTTGCAGATCAGACTCTCAGAACAGTGAGACAACCGATATCTAAGCAACAATTAAACTCTATAATAAAGAAAACTATACTCAGCTCTGTATATTTGCAGATAGTCTTGTAAGGCTGTCTCTCAGAACACAGGTTCCAATTTGTACCTGTTCCTCATCCTAAATGCTGTGTGGTGTGTGCAATGAAAGCCACACACATATCAGTAGCACTACATACCTCGGTAAGCGTCTAGTCCCAGTGTTGCCAAGTAAGAGTGTGCATGTATGTGGATGAATCTACATCAGGTTGCTGATTGTACATGTCCCAGTGGGTCACCTGTCCATGTGGCACAGGCAGTAACTGTTATACAGACCTGTGACATGTGTTCAACTGTACCCAGGATATGTCACAGCCATGGTGTCACCACAGTGCCATACCCCTTGTGGAATACGACTGCAGACCATCCTTCTGTTGACACATGTACACCTACAACACACATGGATAACATTATGGAGACCAAAATCACTCAGTGTTACTAACAGCTATAATGCATCATGGCTGAACAGCTACCTACCCGGCATGTAAGCATTAAACATTACTACTGACAACATGTTACATAGCAGTATATTAATACACTGTAGTACAGTCACCATGTGCATCAGAACCATATTAGCCTGTCCCTGCATCGATGTTATGGATGACAGGCATGTGGCACAGGTATCATCATATGCACAGGGTTTGTTGTTGGTTTGCCAGATACCAAGGGTGGGCCATACATTTGACAACATATGTGTGGGTGAGAGATGTAATTAGCTGATAGGGGTGTGGTGATATGGTGTGTGTAGGTATGGGGTTGCACTAGGTGTGTTTGTATAGTGTGTGGGTATGCATGCACATAGTTCTGCCATGTGGCTGCCCTATGCAGGTGTTTCTTGGACAGCTGCAGACCATACCTGGCAGGGTGTGCAATTCACTACCTCCGGTCATGGACACATGGACTGCGCCTGCCAGGGGTTCCTTGGGCATGTCCAGGTACAGGCTTCAATGTGCTACTCTCCCCTGGTGATAATAGATGTCCACTGGAACCAGGTCCCTCCTGGGACTGGCCAAGGCCACATGCATGTGGCCTTCTGTAGTGTGGTGTAGAAAGCGCCCCCCTGCAGTGCTGGGGCTGGTACTGCCACTAAGGGAGCACCTTGGTGTCCTAGCATGTCCACGTCTGACCGCCATCTGTTGGTGTTGCTGCCCTATGTCCAAGTGGCCATTGCCCCACTCCCACCACATGTTCGAGCATGGACAATCCATGGTCAATGAGGCCCACCATCTCACCCAGCCATCTATCCATGACCTCGGTATAATCATGGAGGGCAGCTGCAAGTTCATGGAAGTTGTCACTTACAGATGAGAGAGCAGCCCTCTGCAGCCTCAGGCCCTGTATGGTGTACAGTTCCATATGTGCCTGCACCCCCATGACAGTCTGAAAAATGCACCTGGTGGTACCAGTTGTGGCACTTCTGCCAGGGGCAAGATGATCAGCAGCCCTCCTATGAGCACACCGGTACATCTGCCTATGTAGCGCCCTGCCAGACATCTGGCTATGCCTGCTGTGTCCAGACACAGTAGGCATAGATACCACACTCTCCTGTGCACTGCCACCAACCGCCAACTGTCCCTCTGCTATGGCCACTGGTGATGAGGTATCTATAGGCACTGTAACTGTGTGCAGGGTTGGGCTAATTAACAGGGGGATGTCAAATGATGGCACAGTATCAGCCTCTGACAACCCCGCCTGTGCCTCAACAGTCCTATCATCATCTTCGGTGTCTGTATGGACACCAACATCAGATTGCATGCAGGAGGGACCCTGACCCACTTTGTCACCTGTGGGGAAAAACAAGAAATGCACTTTAAGACCTGTATGGCATTGCATAACAGTACACACACACACACACACACACACACACACACACACACACACACACACACACACACACACACACACACACACACACACACACACACACACACACACACATGTACACACACACACACACACACACACACACACACACACACACACACACACACACACACACACCTTGAAATTCCACCATAATACCTACCTGTCCCTCAGTTTACAAACAGTCCCATGTTTATTCATGTAAGTTCCCCATCTTGCATCACACTTGGTAACATACATTCATTAATACCACTCATTAACATATCATTCCTCTAAATGCCTAGACAAGTGATCACAACACAAGACCATTACCTCCTTGACTTGAGTGGAGTAGGTTTTAAAAGGCCTCACTGCTGTCATCCAGTGTTCACTCTGGGTATGTCTAGACATCGTGAGCATGGCCCCCATATGTTCACTCCATAATGTCACCCACTGGAGTGTCATACGCAACTATTGCTCAGTACATGCCAGATCTGCTGCACAATCAACTTATCATGTGGACAACAGTAATATATGGATACACTCCCTGATGTTGTCTAGTAATTCCCCAATGCATCTGTAGTGCTGCATACATGGGTAGTCGTTTCGTTTACCTTTCTGCTTTTTGCAATTTTAAGGGTGTATCTGGTGTCTATATTACCTCCCAATGCATGTTCCATGCTACAGACATTATTATACTATCAGCTGTCCTGTGATTACATATCAGACAAGTATGAATGGTGTCTCATGTATTAGTCCATGCCCATGTACTGCATGATTCCAAAGGGAAGTACCACCATATGAAAAACTCCACAATCACACATGTGCATACATGGACACCCACACAAACACATGCACACACACACACATCATACATGCACACACACACACACACACACACACACACACACACACACACACACACACACACACACACACATACACACATCCTACATGCATTAACCCCCTCCACTCCACAAGATTGCACTTATAGACAAAATACCCCCCCACACACACACACACACACACACACTCCTACAGGTGAGGTTGCACAAAGATAGTGCACACAGTCCTCACATTACCCATCTGTCAGCATGCATAACATATGGTACTTAACAGCATGCATTGCAGCTATAGTCAATCTATGTTAGCAACAGTATACATGTGCGTGATGCATGGGCTGTGCTAGTAGGTGATGGCCCTTCCCCTGGAAAACACTGCACCCATGTACACAGTATTGCTGTGCACCTGTTCTGCACCCTGTCATGTACTGTGCACCATACCTCACAGGTGTACAAACCATTGCTGAATGTGTACGACTGTGTCAGTTATGTCTACTCTAATGCTCACAGCCCCTATGTGTTTGTCCGACACATACCTGAGATGATATGTGGACAGATGTCATTTGTGAATGCCTGATGTCTGGTTTAAAGACCTCAACATCAGCAGTGCATGTATGATCAATAAGATGTTATTACACTGACAATCGTCAAACCTTACCATGGCTATGGGGAGTGTACACACCCTTATTGATATGATGCAGTCTTCCTTGATATGCCATTGGACCACATCACCTCATATGTTAACATTACATGAGCCTGATATGTGACATATGTCCTTTACATTCACATGCAGTGTCTAACAAATGTGTTAGGTGTGCAGATGCCAACCACAATGCATACACTTCGTGGGTGCATATGTGAGCACGCCGTTATCATGATGGTTTGTTGCACCTATTGTTATGTGTACTATAGCAGTCACTATTCCTGGCAGGGGTATACTAGCATGGGCCATCTGCATTTGCCAGTATATGATCAGTCTGCCCTACACATGTCCCCAACTCTGCATGATTGCAAGGTCAACTCATGTGCACATTCCTTGGAGTTCACACACTGCCATCACTATTGCTGTGAAGTCAGGGTTATGTCTGCCACAGTTCCTGAACCTGACTGTGTGCAGATACAGCCATTAGTAGCATCCTTAGCATACCTGCTGCAGTGCACTGGTGTGTTTTGATAACACACCCTCCCCACCTTCAGCCTTTTTGCAGATGCTTGACAACTATGGCCTACACATGTGTCAGTTTTCAGTGTCCCAAACACTGAACACCACATGTAACAGCCTAGTCCCAGCTAATGACTGGCAAACATACAAATGTAAACTGCCACTGGCACAGTACAGATGAGGATGGTGGGCCTGAGTTGGGGTGAGGCGTTGGTTGTGCAGCACCTGTATCTTACATTATACTGTCTGTAGGTTTCCAATGTGGTCATGGTACACCAGTACACATTGCAATGCATGACTGTTGAGAGCCTCTTCTGTTATGCATACTCTACCTGTAGAGAGGCCTAGCTGATGTTTCCTGTGGTACAACTGTCACATCTGATTACCCTAACCCATAGGCCACACGCTTGCAGAGCCCAGCCAATTGCTGACATGGGCACTGCACAGCCAGTACTTAATGGACATTCCTGCTACCCCCTCAGTGTTGTGGCATGTTAGTGGGCAGCCCGCATGACCAGTTTTCTACATGTGACATCATTTGTCTTGGATGGCCATCTATTTATTTCTTACATCATTCCTGTCCTATACATCTTTGCCACATACATGACTGTCTGCACTGTTTGCCATGGCATATGCAATGGTGAGGTATGGCTACACGTGCAGCTCATGGGTGTTACCTGTTAGGTATGGGGCCCACGCCATGTCATGTAAGATGTGTGCAAGCCATGCCTGCCTCTGTTGCAGGTAAGTGTGCACATTTGATGGCCAAACATCTTGGACAGCAGACCAATACGTGGTGTGACATTGGGAATGTATACTTGATGAAAGGTGTATTTCCATCACAAATGCATGCAGGCAGTACCTCAACAGCTGCCTCCACTATATTTTATCTGGAGTCTGCGCACACTCATGGTTCCATTGTTTGTGAAGGTATGTATTCCCCATATTTGCTGCTCTAACCTACGATTCCATATTACACACTTAGTGCTCATGTTGGGACCACATTGCAGGTGTTAAGTAAGGGTTGTGGACCACAGTATTATGATATGCCATAGTGTAGATCTGTAACAGTTGCTATTGTAATACTGGTATATACAGTGTTGTAGCACTGCATAAGGGTGATGTTTCACACATGTCCCTACTGTAGGCCATTTGTCCCAACATTATTTTCATCTCTGTGAACACATTTTGCAATGACAGGATGTTAGTTATCTTGCAGGTGTCTGACATACCCTTCAGATACCCCGTCATGGCCACTACTGTGATTCAGTACAGTTAACAGCAACAATACGTGAACATGTATGGCATGCATTATGGGTAGGTGTGTTAGATGTGTACATGGAATATACCATAGCCATCACATGACCAGTGTATTGACAAGCATGAACATAAACCATACTCACCAGCTACAAGCTGCTGCCTTGGTGGTATAACAGAGGGACCTACATAAGTATGTGAGAGATGTGATGTCAGTAGCCACAGCTGTGGCATTGCTACAGGGTGGGGGCAGCATTATAGTACATCAACAGTACAAGTACACAATACTACAGCTTATGCACATCTGTTTATTACTACTACACAGCAACAGACTATATATATGACATCTCACATATGCATGATCTACCTGTACAGATGCAGATGCATACTCAACAGTGGTCTACTGATGTGCCCTGTGGGCTTACCTGCATGCTCCTCAGCTGATGTGTGGGTAGCACCCACCTCTACTATGGTCTCTGCCAGTTGTTGCCTGTGCGGGTGGGCAGTTTTCACGAGGCTGGGGAGGAGCTCCTCAACACGTGTCAGGAGCGATGGATGGCATGACCACCCCCTGTTGCGAGGTGATCCCCCAAGACTGCAGCAGCATGCCAATGGGCATTGCAAAGCAAGTCACTACAATGATGACGGACCTGCTCATAACTGCGGTTATGCAGGCCGACATCATTGACCCTGTGGACTAAATCATTACACAGGGTGGTCCACTCCTGCTGCTCATGGTCTGTCCTGCTAAAGAGTACCTGGTAGTGCTGTACCAGTTGGTTAAGAATTACCTCATTTTCATCCGCTGCATACACCAGTAACCGGCCGTGGGACATCTTGCCTGAAAGACATAAAGATGGAAACAGGTCGGAGCAAGTCATACAGCAAAGTTACCATAGTTCTTAATACACATCTATGTCTCCCTCCCCGCCATATCGGTGACAACAAACTGTTCACACAACACAATAGGTACGGCTACAGCTTAACTACCATTGGGACATATATCGTATTGTACCACGCTTTGTTCTATGTGTTTGTAGCCATGTTCCCTGTGGGGACACTATCATTGCTGGCCTGTTACGGACTATTTCACCTGCATGCCATTGTCAGGGCAACTATGGTTCCATATATGCATGTGGTCTGTTTGCTATGTGATTGCTGCACATCTGTCATTATGTGTTATTGGGGATATCTATGCATGCTGTTGAACATGTTCCGGGATTGTGTGGACTATTACTACCCACATATGTTCTATAACAGTGACACAATAGCATGTTTAGGGAATAGTTGCCAGCAGAACCACCTCTCCCACCTCATCTGGCCATGTTACCAGGCCACATAACATGTGGGACCCACCCTGGGGCCTCCTCATCTACAGGACCAACACTACCTTTAGGTGGAACCACCTCAAGGGATGGTGTTCGGTCCGCCCCAAGGGCACACAAAGACATGATCCTGTCACCTGAGATCAGGTCCAGGGTCTGTTTCATAGGGGGCTCCACAGAGACTTGTGGGATGTGCTACATCACCTTGAGGCCCTCAGTCCACAATCACAGGGTCCACATGCTCCTCCTGCTCAGCCTCCAGGCCAAGGACCTTCAGGGCCCTAAAGCTGCTGTTGTGACTAGCAATGGGTGTGGGCCTTGTTCCCATTCTTTCTATATGGGGCTCATGGGGCTTCCACATCGCAGACCACACCCACCATCCAGGGTGTTTACCCACCACATGCATCATATACCACCCCTGTAGGCTGTCATCTATATCTACCAACCCAAACCACCTCCACAAATATACCTACTATCCTTCCCCAAATTCCCATTCCCAACATCACAGACAAGGGCAATGTGGTCCCAATAAGGGGTTCACATTTGACATAACCACCCATGTTGCACACACTTACAGCTGTATATATCTGTGTGTATTGCTATGTGTGATATTCCCTCACACATAGCATACAGCACTGTGATGGAAATATAGGGGACATGTATTTATATACATATGTGTGTGTGTTTGTATATATGTAGACACACACATATATATGTATATATATATATATATATATATATGTGTGTGTGTGTGTGTGTGTGTGTGTGTGTGTGTGTGTGTGTGTGTGTGTGTGTGTGTGTAGATATATTTTATGTTGTATATATGTGTTTATATATATATATATATATATATATATATATATATATATATATATATGTGTGTATATATACATATATATATATATATATATATATATATATATATATCTGTATATATACATAGATGTCTGTATAGCTGTGGACATACATGTGGATATATATATATATATATATATATATAGATATAGATATGTGTACACATATACATACCTATATATATGGGGTACATTCAGTAATCGGCTCCACAATCTATAACTCTCCTTCCTGCACAGCTGCACTGTTCTGCTTTGCTACAACACAGACAGGTGCCACATATGGACACAGCCTAACGTTAGGGCAGTATATATAGGGCCAGATTGCAGGTAAGCCTATTACACACCTATGGCATTTCTGCATGCTACATTACATGTTAACCTGAGTGTCCTGCAAGTGGTGGGCTCTGGAACCCATGTGTCCATCATTAAGGCATTGCTTCTACCACCGGCTATTGGCCACAGTAATATACATGCTTTCCATTACACAACAAACACTATGATGGCTTACATCTTGTCGGTCAGTGCTGCTCTGCACAGTTGACGGGTATGGCCCACTACCCACAGGACAGACTCTATTGTCCTTAGCAGTTGTTCAGCTGAACATCATTAAAACAACATCTGATGGCACATATACATCATTCCACATAATCTATCCCATTATTATGGGCCAAGTACTACAGCCAATTACATGCATATATACTTCACATACCTGTTGTGGGAATGAGGTCTGTTCTGGATAATTTCCTTGTAGGAGTATTTTTTTATCTCATTTGCTTTGGCTTTAGGCTGCTTTCTTTCTAGGTTTGTTTGTTTGTTTGTTCCAGTTTCACTTTCAGTTTCTCTCTCTCTCTCTCCAGTATATGGATTGAGCTGTTTAGCTGCTTGGAATAGATTGCAGCATGGCTTTTGTAGGTGATGCACATGATCATGAGATGGCCTTTGCACCAATCAGTATCCTCCACTTGCTACCTGCATGCAGCATGCTGTGTAGTACTTCCATTTCCACTGTCATAGCAACCCTCTACTATAAATCCCTACATCATGTGAGTGTGGTCCCTTTACCTTTCCTTTATGGGGTACATCCTTCCTGTGTGTGAGCAGCAGTGTTACAGACAGCAGGTAGCAATACCTCTTACAAGAGAACTTGCAGACTCAGGCCAGCTACATATTTGTGTGAGGCTCCAGAACTACAGACAGAGTGTGAGTAGTGTTGTTGTATGCATTGAATAGCACCAGTGTTACAGGGTCTGTGTCTACATACTAGTTTAACATGGAATGCAGTCTGTCTGCATAGCTCTCAACTGTGGGCCTATCCACCTGATGGCCAGAGGTGTGCCTGTTATGTTTTGTCTGTCCACCACATCGGTCTTGTGTCAGATATATCACTGGCAGTGTGTGTGCTGAGTGCTTTCAGTATATGGCTACATCCATTTGTGTTTTTGACTTCATGTTCCTGACTAAGGGTATGTTGCAGACTATCCTGTAACACAGCAACTTTCTCAGCATATGACAACACTATTTCACATATGGGCCTGTGTTCAGGCCTCTGTCTTTCAACTACATACTAGACTTTCTCCATATGACATGCAGTCAGGGGTTGTTATGTAGTGGCCTGTGATTATGTCATGCTGCCATTCCTGCCATCATTCAATTGCTGTTGTGGCCTCCACACATATTGTGAGGTTGGGTCCATAAATATGTGGGCTTCATCTGCACAATACATGTATGCCCTTCTGCATTCCAGAGGTCAGTGTATGTAACAGTGGTATATGCCCCTGTAAGTCAGTCTGTGGGGGGTGTACCATAAATAACCTAGGCTGTTACAACATGTGAGGGATATCAGGAGTAAGCTGGCTTAAGGTATATGGATGTACAGTACCATACATTTCACATTGGGAATATGCTGGCCTACTGCTTCCAGCCATACAGACTGTTCTGTCTGTCAGTGTGATTGTGATGGTTTCAGTTATGCCTTGTTATGTAACAGATACATCCCAATGTGTCAGCTGAGATCTTTTCCCCATAAGGATTGCATACAGAGTGTAGTTAGAGGCTGCTGGAGTATACATCTGCATTGCTTACTGTTGATTGATTGTTATCCTGTGGCCCAGTCTGTCTTTACTGTTGTACTACTTGAACTCCTTGGCCTGGACAGCAACATATGTTATGCTTTCGGATTACTGTATTAAATGATCTGTTTGAGAGTTGCATTAATCTGTTTGTATGTATTTCAAAGTCTAAACAGCTATATGACATGGCATATGCAACTGTAAGAGTACACAGATAATTTTTTCTAATGTATGCAAACCTGTGTCTGGTGTTATATCCTTTGACCTCTCTGTGAGTATATGTTTCAGGTAACAATTGTCTTTTGTATGTGTAACTCATACACTGTCCATTTGATAAGGGGGCAACTGTATGGATAGTGGCTGTTCGTTTGGTGTGCACCCTCTAAATATGTACCTTCCTATACATATATCTGTGTATGTATAGTTATATATATATCTATATATATATGTGTGTGTGTGTGTGTGTGTGTGTGTGTGTGTGTGTGTGTGTGTGTGTGTGTGTGTATATATATATATATATAATACATATATATATATATATATATATATATATATATATATATAGGTTACCTTTAGTACATTTGACAGCCCACTACATCGAATTACACTTCACCGACATGGAAAAACATTCACAAATTAAGAGCCGAAGTTTCCTGCATGATAAGTTACCGTTTGGCTAAACAGAACTGAAAACTTCCATTAAACCGACTACACAAATGTGGGGGGCTATGTTCCCCACAACTCCCACACCCCCATAACTTAATATTCCAACTCTGAGAACTCACTACCGCTGGGGTACGGGGCAAAGTTCAGGTGGATTGCCAAGCGGTAACTAACCATGCAGGAAACTTCGGCTCTTCATTTGTCGATGTTCTGCCATGTGGGAGAAGTGGAATTCGATGTAGTGGCCTTTCAACATACTAAGGGCTAACCGTATATATATATATATATATATATATATATATATATATATATATATATATATATATGTATCTGCATATATATGTGGGTGTGTGTATGTATCTTAGGAATGTTTATTGCTTCCACATTGTACATTCCCTAAGGTAGCCAGACAGTACTGCATGATATGTTATTGATACCAGCCTGACATCATACAGGTGGGATGGATTACTGTTAGCATCTTGTGCCCATGTTGTGTTGGTTCCTGGTTATGGAACTTGCAACAGTTGGTATTGGATTGCAAGGGCAGACCTGTTTGGCTGTGGGGGGGGGGGTAATATCAATACGTACAAGACGTATTTAGCTTGGGCCCCCTCACCCCATTGCCTGTGGTCATATATGTATTTATTATGTTCTCTTTTATATCTATAGATATATATCTGTATATACAAACATATATATATATATATATATATATATATATATATATATATATATATATATATATATATATATATATATATATATATATATATATATAATATGCTTATATATATATAATATGCTTATATATATATATATATATATATATATATATATATATATATACATATATATGTAGACATATATATTTATAGATGTATGCGTAGATATATATATGTATGTGTGTGTGTATAGATATTTATTTATATATATATATATATATATATATATATATATATATATATATATATATATACATATATATATATATAGATATTTATATATCTATTTAGATATAAATTTAAATATATATATATATATATATATATATATATATATATATATATATATATATATATATATATATATATATATATATATATATATATATATATATATATATATATATATATATATATACACACACACACATTCATCTACATGTTTAAATACATTTCCCGTACTGTTGAATGACTGTGCTGGATGATATTCACCCCAGGGATCAACTCTGTGGCTCTGCTCGACAGGAGCACAGGGAAATAATTTTCTTGGGTGGCGAAAGCCAGAGTACCTTTTTGGTTAGGCTTGTATAGGCCCTAGGGCCGATTGCCTAGAACCTACCTATGAACCTATATGTTTGTGAAAACATCAGGGGTATGTATATCTACCATAGTTTAGTAGTAAGTCACTTTGGCTATGGTGTGCAGGGTCCTGGGTTCAAACCTTGCAGCGGATGTTTATTTTATTGCTGGGTAGAACAAGGACTTGTGGATAAAGAGTGATTAAGGCACTTTTAAGCAGTTGTAAGTGGCCTATATGGGTTTGCGTGGATGTAAACAATGCTAATTTTTGGTTACAGTTTCTTATACTGATTTAGCTTCTCAATTGCTTAACCTGTGTAGGCATTGCTGGCCCCCATGCAAAAAGGCTTAAACTCACTTACTGCTGCTTAAAAGTGCTTACTCCTGCTTACCCCCGTGCTAAATTCTTTAAAAGAAATGAAAAAGGGTTGATATGAAAGTGATGAAAAAAGGGCACAAAGAGGGAAAAACAGTAGGGAAAATAGCTAGGGATGTGCAGGAAGGGTATAGGGAAGGTTCATAACTGCCCATGTCTTCTGCAGGAACAGCTGTGCATATACACTGAATTTGGAGAGAGATTTGGACACTCATACCCCTGAGAGAGGGGTGAGGACAACAATAATATGTTGTTAAGCCAATTAGACCAGATTACATGTGTCCAGTGGACACATGCGAAATGGGTATCTTTGTATGGGGCGAGATTTATTTTTGGGAAAAGATTGCCCTTTTTTTTTTCAGGTGAGAGGTGGGATATTGGGGAGATATAGTAGGTATATTTGGGGAGCTAGATTGGGTAGGTTAACAGACAAGCCAAACAAAATGCATACAGGGGCAGTATATGACACATGGGGGGTAAACACCTTGATGGGGAGGGGTGTTTGGAAATCAGAAGCCCATGAGCCACCTAGTGGAAACAGTGGGACTGAGGTCCCCACCCATGGGCAGTCACCACTGCACCTTCACAACCCTGAAGATTGCTGTGCTGGGGGCTGAGTAGGAGAGCCAGGCTGATGCTCTAGTTGTGTCACATGGCCCTCAAGCTGGGCATAGCAGATCTCTGAACTCCCTGCGGAGCTCGCTATGCACCACAACCTGGATCTGGTGATGGGTGACAGTGTCCTGTCCATGCCCACTCCTGATGGAGAGAGCCCCATCCCTTGAGGTAGTTCCCCCAGAAGGTGGTGCAGGGCCAATGGATGAGAAGGTCCTGGGTTGGGCCCCAGACGTGCTGGTGCCATACCCAGCTGAGATGGGACAGGTGGGTCTGCCGAGACTGGCCTCCCCAAAACGTGCTATGGTGTTTAAATGTTATCAATATATGTGGGTTAGTAATAGTCAACACATTCCAGGATTAGGTATAACAGCATGCGAAAATATTCCCATTTACCCAAACACCAGATATGGAACAGTTGCATAGCAAATAGAACACATGCATATATGGAACCACAATGGTCATTACAACAGCATGCAGGTACATTGATGGCAGCATGCCACCAATATGGGAGTATTTCAACATGGCACATGCATAGAAACAAATTTATGTAATTATCAAACAATAGGACATATGTCCCAACAGTAGATTTAATGCAGCACATACCGATTGAGTTGTGTATTTAGGTTCATAGGTTCATTGGTAGGTACTAGGCTATCTGCCCGAGGGCATTTATTAGCCTAGCCAGAGTGCATCAGCCTTCACCACCCAATTGATTAATTAACTGATCCTCTGTCAAGCACAGCCAATGAAGTGATCCCAGGGGTGTATTTTCTGTTACCCATCCATTCGTCAAGGTTTCTCTTGAAGAGTGTTAGTGAGGGGCTTTGCCTGATGTAATTTGGAATTTTGTTCCAAAGCATGGGGAGTCTCCGTGACAGGAATCTATCCCTCCAGCATGTTCTATTTATTGTTGTGGTGAGGTTTAGCTCACTAGAGCGCGCGGCTCACAGTGACTTGGATTTATTTAGGTGGAGCATGTCCATCAATTCTGAGTTAGACATGGCTTTATAAGTCAGGCAGTGATCACCTCTGAGTAAGCGATATGCCACTGAGTACAGCCGGAATTTTTTCAGTCAGGCTGCATAGGAAATATGTTTGAGACCAGTAATCCTCTTGGTGAGGTACTTTTGTGTTCTTTCCAGCTGTTGGAAGTGTCTTGTGAGGTACATCCCAAATGGGGCATTGTACTCTATGATGGGTCTAATGAGTGACGTGTACAGGGGCACTATAACCTCTTTATTTCTAGATGCAAACCCTTTAGTAATTAGATGGGCCACATAGAAAGATTTCCTAACTACTTTGGCAATATGATTGTCAAAGGAGAGATTACTATCTACCTGGGTCCCCAGATCTCTTATTACCTCTTCTGTATTAAGGGGTCTACCACCTATGTGGTAATTCGTGGGTGTTTTGTTTTTCCCAAATGGGATGACTATGCATTTTTGGCATTTAACTTGAAGCCATGACTTTGACATCAAGTGTCTGTCTCAGTAAGGCCCTTTTGGAGGATGTCCGTGTCAGCCGGAGAGTCAATTATGGCTCCCAGTTTGCAGTCATCGGTGAACTTGGTTAGTCATAGTCTCCTGTGCTTGCCTGTACTTCTGAGAAGTATATGCTGAGCAGTAGGGGTCCCAGGAGCGAGCCTTGCGGGACACCACTTGTGACTGGTTTAGAGTTGGACCTGGAGCCCGCTATTCTTACCGTCTGAGTTCTGTCTGTAAGCCAGTTTGCAACCCATCTCGTGACGTAGGGGTTTATATTCAGGCTGGTGAGTTTTTCTGTGATACCTGAGTGGGAAATGGTGTCGAAAGCCTTGGCGAGGTCATGGTAGGCTGTGTGAACCACTTTTCCCTCATCTATGGCCTTGGTGACTGACTCAAAGAAGTCCACCAGGTTTAGTAGACATGATCTGCCCTTAACAAAGCTGAACTGGGTCGGGTCAAGTGTTTGTAGGTTCCCAATGTCTTTGATTAATGAGTTCCATGATGATGTGCTCCATAGCCTTGCAGAACAGGCTAGTCAGGCTTATGGGGCGATAGTTACCAGGGTCAGTTGTGGCCCCTTCTTTGTGGAGAGGAATAACCATTGCTGTGCACCATTCTATGGGCACTTAGCCTGTGGAGAAGCTGAGGTTGAACAGCGTATTTAGGTGGGGGGTTAGTTTGTTCTGTAGTTCGTGCAAGATGCAGCCTGGGACACCATCTGGTCCCATTGATGCTGTGTTTTTGGCTTTTGAAAGGGCTGTTTTCACCTGTGCATCTGTGATTTTTGGGACACTACACTTTTCCAGTATTGTTGTGGGCCCTTTTGGAGGTGAGGGGGGGTGAAGTTTGCACTGAATCTATCTGCTAGGATGTTGGCAATATCAGTAGGTTCAGTATATTTTTTGCTATTTTGCACTAGTTCAGTGCATATCTGTGAGTTGCCACTTAGATTCTTGACATAGCTAAAGAAGGCTTTGTGGTTATCTTTTGAATCCTTGGTTATTTTTCTTTCGAAGTTAGCCTTGGATGATTTCATGAGGGACCTCATTTTCTTACTGATACTGATCAGGGATGTCTTTCCTTCTTGGGATTTGCTTTTTTTCTGAACTAGTTTCCTCCTTCTATTGTATAGTCTGTTTATTGCAGGGGTGCACCAAACTGGTTTCCTTCTCTTAGAGGAGTGAGTCTTGGTTTTGCTAGGGATGGCACAATCCATGCATCCTTGTAGGTGCTCATAAAGTGCATTTGTAAAGGTTTCTGCATCTTGGGCAGCATTATCCTTTAGCTTGGGGGCTGTGAAACTTACCACCTCTGTCTTAAGTAAGGTGAAGTTGTTTTTGGAAAAGCTTTTTACTGTGGTTTCCTTAGTTGGGGGTGGTGGTGCGGTGTGGACATCCAGAGCGATTAGTTTATGGTCTGATCTAACCAGTGACGGGTTGTCCTCTGGTGTGGAACACCTGTCTCCCATGTTGGTGATGACCAGGTCCAATATGTTTTCACCTCTGGTAGGGAAGTTTACCAGCTGATCCAGGGCATTTGAGTTGATGAATTCCAGGAAGCACTGGGCCTGGGAATTTGTACTCGAGTAGTTTTCCCAGTGAATGGTAGGGTAATTGAAATCACCCAATATCAGAGTGTTTGGTAGGACCTTCATGTTTTCCAGTGTCTCCAAAAAGGTGGAGTGGTGGTCCTGGGTCATGGAGGGTGATCAGTAGCAGGCCACAATTTGCATTGCAGATTTTCCAGATGTTAGTTGCACATGGATGATCTCAGAGATATCGTGCTGCACCACTAACCTGGAGGTGTAGGTATCCTTGATGAATATGGATACACCCCCCTCCTTTTGTGTTTTGGTCCATTTTCTGTGGCCGAAACGTGTGGTATGAGTTGTAGCCTGGTAGTGCTGGGGTGCTCTCTGGAGCCTTGAACCAGGTTTCAGTTACTGCACAGATGTTGACATTCTCCATACTGAGGAGTTCTTTGAGCGTGTGCATTTTGAGATTTAAACTCCTGGCGTTGAGTAGCATAACCCTCAGTTTTTTGTTAATTGTGCTGTTTATGGAGGTGGGTTTGACTTTTGACCCTTGCCTAAAAAAGGCACTATGTGGGGCAGCAAGAGCCTTGGCCAGTAATCAAAAGCCTAGGGGTGACAGGTGCAAGCCATCTCTTGCAAAGCAATGCAGCTTGTCGAGCATGTCGTCCCAGGCTGACAGACACTGGATCCCCTTTAAATGACACCAGAAGCTTAGCCAATAGTTGAAATTGATCATTTTTTTCTTTATACTGAGGTATCATTCTTGGTGAGGACAGGATGCTACTCAGGGTCAGGGTCATACCAGCCTGGGCTACATGATCAGAGATCTCTTCCATGTCTCTTTTCATGTAGTCCAGGGAGGTACATCTCAGGTCATTCACACCAACATGAACAATGACAGAGTCATATTTGCACTTGTTCTGGAGTGACCTGAGTGCTTGTGTTATGTGGGAGATTCTGGCTCCCAACAGGCAGCTAACAGTCACCTTCTGCTTGTCCAGCCTAGTGAGTGGGACATCAGTGTGCCTGACTATAGAGTCATCTATTACTAGTGTGTTAGGTATGTTATTTCACCTTAAGGGCTGTGATTGTGCGGCACACTGATTTTGTGTTTAGTTTATTGTTGCAGATATGGTGGGGAGGAGAGAAAAATGTCAATTAATAACTAGTATATTCCTATAGTTCACATTACTTTTCAAGTCAGTGCTGTGATCTGCACCTTACAGGTATTAGTACACTACCCTATCGCCTTAGTTTGGACAGTGGTATGGATGTCGACAACTATATACATGAACTGAGTTTTACCTGCAGTATACACCTCTTACCTGGTATATCTGAGGAAGTATTGTTTGTTAACACTACCTAACTGTTTCTACACATGTTCCCAGATTCCAGGTTGATGTTATGCACATACCTCTCCATCTCTTATTGCGCACACTCTGGACATGTCTTCACCATATGCAGGTGAACCTGGACATATTTCGACTATTGCCCTCTTAAACCTTCAGTGAGTTGTACAATGACAGGTTTGTTTTCATTGCATTTTCCAAATATGTACAGGTCTGACAGTCAGTTATATGACATGAAATGCTGCCTACATGTCAGAGATTAGCACACTGATATGCCAGGGGGGACAGGGTAACAGCCGGCAGATATGGGCAGATTAACTGGACATTCTGGACAATTCTGTACACTTGTGGGGTATGATTCTGTATACAGCTTACTACCACTCCCAGGATTCGAACCATGGCTGTGTCTGCTAAAAATAAAACTGTCCATCACAGTTGAGTGTGCTATATAGATATTGCAATCTCTTGTCTGATTTCTGTCTATAATTCTCCTGTGGTTTTACATTCTGACCTTGTAATTACAAAACTCTTATACATGATTTCCTAGACAGCTGTATTATGTAGTACAGTGTGGGGGACAGTGATGAGTAATACCTTATTATTCAGAGCAACTGCAACACTAACAATGCCATACAGTACCAGAGTAAACAGTACCAGTACAGGATATCAATCTTCTAGGCACAGTATTCATATCTGACATACCTGTGGGTGCAATGTTTGTTAGCACTACCTGAATGTTGCCACACAAATTACCAGATTCCACATTAGTATTATGCACATACGTCTCACTCTGTTACTGTACACACTCTGGTCACAGCTTGACAACATGGGGGTGGAGATACTTGGCTAATTACTCTCATAACATTTAGGGGAGTTGCTAGAGTGACAGGTTTGTTCTTATAAATGTCTGACAATCAGTTGTATGTCTTGTTTGCTGCCAAAACATCTGGGATCATCCCACTAATTTGCCAGGCGGACAGGGTGACAGGCAGCAGATATGGGCCGATTTGCTGGGCATTCTGGAGATGTCTGTACAGTTGTGGGGTATGATTCTGCATATAGCCTACTACCACTCCCAGGATTCAAACCATGGCTATGTGTGCAAAAAATACAATAGTTCATGTCGCAGTTGAGTGTGCTATTTGGATTTTGTTGTCTGTCGTTTCACTGTTTTCTGTCTACATCTCTCTCATTTGTACTATATGACCTCTTGGGATTACAACAGTCATATACAGACATTCCTACACATTTTATTTGTGTAGCACAGTGTGGTTAACAGTGCTTAATACAACAGAATTATTAAGTGATTGCAACTCTACGTTACCATATAATACCAGAGTAAAGACATGCAGTTCAGCAGTTAGACCTTGTTGTCAGGCTATTATGCTTTTATTTACATACAACCTACATGAGACTCTTCCTGCCATATTCTCTGGTGTATGCAGTACATACATTAAACAATACAGGTTTTATACAGGCAATTAACTTACTACTACATTTTGATTTATTTCTTATGACAGTACATGCAATATTACTAACCTGCCTCACATTGCAACTGCTGCAGTCCACAGGCATGGGCTTTCTGGTTCGCAGCCCACTCATCTGCCACTGTGAAAGACATAAGAGGGATATTTAGCCATACCTATCCTTAATATACATGGGCTGGCAATTATTAAACAGGTAGTGGACTAATACTTACACACGGCTGGGACATCCCCTGTTATCCTAGCCTCTTGAATCCACTGATCCAAGAGATCCCCCTTTCTCCACTTCAGGTCGGCATAATGATGCCTGACCTGCTCACCAGTTTGGGGTATGCCAGTGGCACTGGTGAGGTCACGGTTGATATGGTCCCAGGCTTCCACTTTGTATTGGGAACCCTGGTACTGGCCCTGCAGGAGTCGCTGATCATGATCTTTCACAAGGAGTCCTGCCATGACTCTGGACTCCTGGATGCCCCAGCCCTGCCCCTGAAAGCACACACTCTTTCCCATACCAGACATAGTGCCTACAGGAGAAAGCTGCAACTAGTTATGAGATGTATTCCTGCCTGTTGGGTGTAAATAGGGCCAGTTTCCCACATGTTGCCATGATTGGACGGTTTTGAAAATGCTAAGCTATGGGTAAACCTGCCTATCTAAGGTTGGCATTGCTTAAAGGGGTATACCAATGGGCAGACTGAGTTAGCTGGGCTACACATTGCTTACACCTACTAAGCTGGGCTGTGCAATGCTTAGTGTTGCTTAATATTTAATTTGCATTATATTTGCTTTTTGGCATTGATTTATTATTCATTACATGTTATATGTTTGGTATCCATGATTCATTTGTACGTACACTGTATGGGATCCTTGTGTTTATTAGGGGATTTCAACACTTTATTACAATGACACCTCGGCTTACTGCAGTACTCTAGTTCACATATTTATGTTATGTAGTAGGTTATACAACATAAAACTGTATATAGATTCTTTTCACGTGTTTAATTTGATTTTCCTACAGTGAGGATCTGTTTGGTGATACCTCAATCTTTTGTACTGCTGTAACAGCTTAGTGGTTAACTACTGTGACTTTAATGTATTGGGTACAAGACCTGCAAAGGCTGTTTATTTTGGTTCTGGTAAGGACAGCGGCTGTTGCATACAGAGTGATTAAGGCACTTTTAAGCAATTATAAGTGGGTTTGCACAGGTTTGCATGAGGATAAGCAATACTAACCTTTGGTTAAATATGCTTACAGATAGTTAGCTTCAATATTGCTTAACCTGTGTGCGCATTGCTTACCCTCATGCAAATGGTCTTAAACTCGGTTATTACTTATTATATACTTACTATTGCTTATCCCGCTTACCACCGCACTAATTTAGACAGTAATGTCAAATGGTTCTTGGGAAGGTGGTGGATTTGGAAACTGTATAGATTTATCATTCATTACACATTTTACCTTCCATTTGTATCCCTGATTCCTGTGTACTTATACTGTATGGGCACTTGTGATTATTGTGGACTTTACAGCATTATGACAATGACACCACACATCTGCATTTAATGCCATACTCCAGTTCACAAATATATGTTATTTAGTAGGTTATGTAACAAATAATTGGTCATAAAGTGATTTGACATGGAAAATGGAATGTACTGGAGTGGGACTCGTACCAGGAATGACTGCTTGTAAGGCAATTGCTCTACCCACTACACTATTGCTGTATTGCTCCATTTGCCTATATCCTGCTTTTTATCCTGTTGTGCCATTTAAGCTGCATTAACCATAGCTAAGCGATGGGCAAACCCGCGTGCCTACGGTTAAATTTAATCTGTTTCATAAAAAAAAAAAAACTTCTTTATATGTAATGTTTTAACTATTGCTCTTGTAAACTTGGGGGGATGTTGCTGGAATTATGCGAACACCTATGAGCGGTCTCGCTCATTCTTATTCCTAAACTGCTGTTCTTGATTTCAAGGACATGCTCTCAGACACTCCCCCCCCCTGCACTTGTACATGCTCTGTGTCCATTTAGGAGCTCAGGCAGCGTGCCTTCATTGATATGCATGGTGCGCTGCCGTCCTACTCCTAAACTGCCTCTTCCATGCAGTACTAAGCTAGTCCTGCATGGGAGGATAGTGAATTTAGGGGACAGTCTTTGCAGTAAATAGCAATATTTGACATTGGCCATGAAGAAATCAATAACCTCGTTGTACATTTTTAGCTAATTTTTCTGCACATTCAACATCAGGAGCCTTTCTACTTGTTTCAGCTGCCTCAGATGGCCAAAACATTTATTCCTATTTACATAAATAAAATGACTTTTTCTCAAGCATCCCCCTAACAGCATGTCTACAAGGTCCAATATAACTGCTGCCAAGGATGTAGGATCCAACAAAAGAAAAACAACCATTATCTTCTCCAGTGACTCCATGCAGATTCCTGTACCTCAAGGGGATGTAGCTATTATCATACATTCACCCAACTAAACTGCCATCCCTAAAGTAATGTTGTGTGAGAAATAACATTTTTGATTCCCCTTTTACACTGTCCAATAGTTATGAGCTACAAGTGCAGGAAGAAGTGAAAGCCATGGCCCTGGATATAGCCTCCAGTATCACTGATCCAACCTTTAAAGAATGTGAACTGAAATATGCAGGTCAAAGGAGAGAGGCAGTTAAAACAGCCACTTCAATGACTAGCAACAGCTGCATGCAGTAGCCATCCTGGAGGCAAGTAGCATCACTTACATGCCGAGTGTGATTAAGATTATGCCATACAGACTATCCACAGAAACCACTTTCTAACTATGGAAAACAGCTGCTGGTAGTCCTTTGTTTATCCATGTTTGTTCCCTCAAACAAATAATGCATATTGGATAAAGAGCATGAGATTCTGCATGGCTACTTGACAACTTTGACATGTAAACCATGTCTTTCCCCTGCATGTCATGCAAACATCATTCATTAAAGCACTCACAGCTCAGGGATGCTCCAAAGTCTATCTCCAATGACTCACATGCAGTTCTTGCATTGTTTTCTTTATGCTGTATGTACAACATTTTTAGTCCAGCTACACAACAGCTGCATGAAGTGCTTTGAATGGAATGTATATTTTCTAAAGTGACTCATCTGGATTTGTCACGCTGTTGTTTATTACCTTACCTTGAAGTGTTTGGACTTTTACTTTAAGATAATCATTCAGTTTTGCTAGTACAGTGACTTTGTATCCATATCTACCCTATGCTATAGATTCATTTAGTTTAATATGGTTCAGTTAATAAGAGTGCATTTAAGTAGTTGAGTACTGCGCTGTATTGCTGAGGTACAGGTTCCTCACAGTTTGTTGCCTGGTATTTGTGTGATTTGTGCCAATGTTCATATCTGAACGTGCATGCGTGTGCACAAGTGTGTATGGAAGTTTTATTCTAGCATCAACTCTTGTATACACCTACATTACCAGTGATGAAACTTGTACCTTTCATGCTTAATGTGGTTTGGATCAGTATGCAAGTTTAAACTCTACATTTAAAAGGTATATATATATATATATATATATATATATATATATATATATATATATATATATATATATATATATTATCTCTGTCATATTTCTGTACAAATCATTAATTCTTTTGCATGTGTAACTTAAAAACTGAAAGGGTTAGGGCTCCCATTGCACCAAAGAAATATATTCAATACACTTAAAAAGCCAGATACTAAATTAGCTTTCTTGCAAGAAATGAAAGTTTATAAGAGGGAGATATAAAACTGTATAAAGTAAGGGGGATGAGATAGTACAAACTGCCTTTTCTGCTAGATGGATCTTGACATTATTACCCTCATTTATCACGCTTTACATTGGCAGCTGCTGGGTGGGAATAAGGATACCCAGGGTACATGGGTGGTGAGCAACATAAACACATGAGAAGGCACACTTACAATTATAATGTAACCAGTTTTGATGTGTTTGAATCATTTAAGGCAGAGCTAGTGGTCATTTAGGTACAATGAGATGGGAACATACCCATTTTCACAGATGTGACATTAATACGGTATCTGATTTAATTATGAGAAGCAAATCTGATGATTTATTTATTTAATTTACATTTGTTTACCGGGAAGGTCCAACTGGATAAAGATCCTTTTTCAGCATAGGCCCAGGGAGAAAAGCTCCACATATAACATGAACCTAAGTTAAAATTTTCCATGTGCAGAATAATACACACAATAGACTCAGATTTAACACAAGGAGTTATACATGCTTATATAAAGAGACACATACCAGAGTGGCATATTTTGCAAAATACACACACACACACACACACACATATATATATATATATATATATATATATATATATATATATATATATATATATATATACACACATACATATATCTACATATATAATATATACAGAAAGTGATTTACAGAATTAAGTATAATATTAGCACGTATAATGGAAGAAGTTGACTCAGTGGAATCAAACTATAAAGAAGTGGTGGGAAAAGGGATAAACAGGTAAACAGTTATCCTGGACTAGTGCAGGTGCATAACTTTGTATTAGTTAAGTGAGTTTTAAGTGTATTTTTAAAATGAGATTAGTTGGTAGAAATTGTTACTTCTATTACCATTCTGCATTCCAGATTTTTGCTATATAATTTGTGAAGAGGAAGTCCCTGGCTGCATTGTTGGCCTTAGTGACGTTTAATAGAAATTTGTTGCTAGAGTGGAGGACTCCATTATCTGAGTAGGGATGGAGAAGGTTTTGTAGGGTGTGGGTTTTATCAGGTTGGTGGAGAATTTTATGTGCCATGATAAGTTGATTGCAAATAATCAGTTGAGGTAGTTCTAACCAATGTAATTGTTTGAGAGCTATGCAGTGCTGCAACCTAGGGGTTGAGTCTGTGGCAAACTTTGCAGTTTTGTTATAGCAGGAGTCTAATTTTGCAAGATGTGGTTTCCTAAGGTTTCTGAGAATTGGGGAGGTGTATAGAAGAGTTAAGAATAGTGTCTTTTGTTTTGCTTGTAAGATACTTCTTATTTCTATACAACGCACACATTTTTTATGGACTTTCTTAATAGTCTGGGCAATGTGAACATTACATTTCATGCCATTGGCAATCACTACACCTAATAGCTTAGTTTAGGTTATGGGTAGGATAATGGCGTTATTCACAGACATGATACTGAAAGAAGTGGGAGGGGCAGTAGTTCTGTTGGGTTGAAATAACATGAGCTTGGTTTAATTAGGGTTCAGAATAATTTGGGAATTAGTTAGCCATGCTTCAACTGCAGATGAAGTTTGCTGTGTTTTAATTTGTAGTTGGTATAAGGAAGAAGCAGCACATATTAGTGTGGAATCGTCTGCATAGTGTACCAGAGAAGTATGGATGGTTGAGGTATGAAGATTATTAGTAAATATTGTGAAAAGCAGTGGGACCAGGTTAGATCCTTGAGGAATTTCTAGGGTGACAGGAAATAGAGGGGAGAGCTTTTGTTGGCATAATACTGCTTGTTGGCATTCAGAAAGGTAGATTTTGAACAAAACAAGGGTAGTTTGGCTTAGGTTCAGTTCAGGGAGTACATTTATAAGTTTGGTATGTCATAACATATCAAATACTTTTGATAAGTCAAGGAAGATAGAGGATACAAAATTGCCGTTATTTCTGTGGTGGCTGACTATACCAGTGAAAGTCATTAGAGCAGTGGTAGTACCATAGAAGGGTTGAAATCCATGTTGAGTATTATATAGGAGACTGTTAGAAAATAGAAGTGCAGAATTTGTTTGTTTCTGTATGCATCTCTCAAGAATCTAGGACAAATCTGACAATATAGCGATTGGCCAGTAATTGGATAAAATTGTTGAGTTGCCACCTTTGTGTATAGGGATAATATGGGAAATCTTCCAAATTGATGGGACTTGTTGTTCAGAAATGGAGCAGTTAATAAGGATGGATGCAGGGATGGAGATAGCTTTGGCAGCAATCCGTAGGTATTCAGCTGGCAGTTTATCAGCAGCTAGGGTTTTGGGTTTCAGTTTCTTTGGCAGTTTTTTTTATTATGTTAGTAGAGACAGTTTATAAGGAAAAGGTGTTTGTGTTATTATTAGTTATTTGAGTATTGGGAGTGCTGGTGGAGCTGAACTTGTTGGAGATGGCTAGAAACATTTTTGTGAAATAACCATTAAATTGCATGGCTTTACCTTCTGGATTGTCAGTATTAGCTGGGGAGAGAGTAGTCACTTTACCTGTGTAGAGGATGCTATTGATGGCAGACCAAAATTTTTGTTGGTATTCTGAAGTTTGTTTTGGATATTATAGTAGTGGTTTATTTTGTCCTGCTTGATTTTTTTTTGCCTTAATATTGAGTAATTGGCATGCTTGTTTATTAGTTTGAGATCTAGTATTGTGCCATTGACTCCCAAGTCTTGTCTCTCCTTTTTTGTAGTGCCCTGGTTTCTTTAGTTAGCCATGGGCAAAGGTTAGATTTAATTGTTATAGTTCTTGTGAGAGCTTGTTCATTTAAAATATTCAGGAAAGTAGAATTAAAATATTTTGCGGCATCCCCTATTGGGAGAAGATTAAGTGGTGTCCAATTGCAATGCTTCAATG
The DNA here is from genome assembly GCF_019279795.1 of Protopterus annectens. Taxonomy (NCBI): domain Eukaryota; kingdom Metazoa; phylum Chordata; order Ceratodontiformes; family Protopteridae; genus Protopterus; species Protopterus annectens. The sequence continues at coordinate 297,318,509 of NC_056730.1, read as the reverse complement.
TGGATATGAAGTGTTGGGGGTTAAAGTTTCTTTTGTTATGTATAAGATGGTAAATCATGTGTTTAGATAGGTTTATTCAATGTCTAATTAGATAGGTTGGTATATGATCATTGAGTGTATCTGGGAAACAGTCAAAGCAATAATAGAGATATGGTTTGTTTGTTAAGATTCAGTCCAGGATGGCGTGCCTGATAGATGATTTATCTACCCTAGTGGGGTCTTGAAAAATTTGGGTAAAGACATGGAGGTTGATATGGTTGGTGGGGTTTAGAGAGCTACAGGTATTCCAATCACTGTTAAAGTCACCCATGGTTATTGCTTCTTGGGGCAGGGTTTTTAAGGACCAATCTAAAATGTTTTCTAATGTGGAAAGGTTATACCCTGGTGGTATATAGGTTCCTATAATATTTATGTGTTTTTTAGAATTAACCTTTAGTTTGGTAAACATCACTTCTGCATTGTAAAAGTCTGGTATGTGATGTTCTATGGGTTCAAGGGTAAGGTTATTTTTAAAAAGAATTGCTAATCTACCCCCCTTTTTACCTTTATGATCTTGCCATAAAATATCACATCCAGGTGCTGGAATTTTGTTGATTCTTATATGAGGTTTTAGCCATGTTTCTGTAATTAGAACAATTTCAGAGAATACAGAGAGAGTGGCATATAGTTCATGGACTTTGTTCACAATACTCCTAATATTGATATTTAATAAGAGGTCAGCTGCTTTCATGGGGAGATTTAGTATATTGTTGACTTTGTTGATTGGTTGGCTTGGAATTTTGTCTTGTGTAGCTTTTGAGCCTGGGTTAGGATGGATGTCTCCACTGAGAGTTAGCTTAGAAGCTATATTTATTATGGATTTAAGGATTTTGAGTATGTTCTTATCATAATTTATGGAGATGTGGGGAGAAAGGTTGAGTGGGAGCAGTGTAAATTTGAGTTATTAGGAGGTTGAGATGTTACATATTGAGGAGAATATGATAAAGGCATTTTGTTTTGTTTTCTGTGGATAGGTACAAGAGGTAGGAAGGGAGTGAATGGAATTATTTAGGTGGGTGTGGTAAGAGGTTAGATGTGTTTAAATTAACATAATTCAAATAATAGAGAAAGAAAACATTGTATTGGAGTGGAGAAGAAGTGGATTAGTTTATAATTATAAAGAAAGGTGTTGATGCATTTTTACGGTGCAGGCAATTATATTAAAGGATGTAGTGTTTGATTTGCTAGTTGAGTTGGTGTAAGGGTCACTTAATTAAGGGAAAGAGAATTAGATAAGTTGACCTTGAGTGATTGACTAGCCATTGAATGTGGGTGTGGTTATGGAATAGATTTAGGTGTAGTTGGGGTGGGTAGGAAATAGGGGTAGGGTAAGGGAGAGGAGAAAGCTTGAGTGAAGTGAGGGTGAACAGAGCAGGTAGAGTCTTGAATTTTAAACTCAGCTAGTCTGGGCTAACCAGGGTTGTTGAATTTCACACTAGCTCTGAGCTTATAGCTTAAAGTCACATTATATAGTTTGCCATGTAATTCTTGATATCTGCTAGTATCCTGTTCTAATGGAGGGTGCTCCAGTAGAGATAAAGTACCTAATTGTAGTATTTTTGTTGTTAGTAAGAGCTATTTTATAACTTTACAGAGACTCATATGACTGAATATTGTAAAATAGCTATATAATGTTTAAAAGAGGGCCTAGTGAAGTGGGTAATGGCAGGGATGAAATGGAATATAGTTGCCACGCCAGACAAATGTGTTTACAATACCTGGTTAGGTTTAATTACACAGTTTTTATTATTTTATCATAGATTGTCTTATCTATTGACCTACACTAGTTTCTTGTTTTTTTCTCTTGCTTGTGCATCTTATATGGTACCGAACACTTGATGGAGAATATGGTCTTGTTTAGGGATTTCATTTGGTTCTAGTAGTAGTAGTGGCCCGGGGGGGGGGGGGGCATAGCCTTGTCACAACTGTAAACAATGTAGATTTATTGATTCATCTAATAGCATTTATGTTTCCCATATTAAAAAGACAGTAAGGGCAGATTCAATTGCAAGAGTTCTGGTATAGCTTATTTAGCTTTCTGCACAAATTGCAATTGTTTCTATGTGGGAAAAACTACTAGAGCATTACACAAAAGGATATTTAAAGAATGTTTGGCCATTAAGAGAAAAGACTTTAATAATGCCTTAGCAAAACATGCTGAAGAATATAGAGATTTTAAGAAATTAATTTTCTTTGTCCTGGACTTTGTGAATCAAATGCCTTGTGTAACAAAGTTTAACACTGCTTTAGAAGTAAAAGAGCTTAAATGGCAAGTGTTTTTAAATGCAAAAAGGGTTCCTGGTTTAAATTCCATTCCCTCCAAGCTACATGCTCTAGGGACCTAAACCTTTTCATCACATTAAACAGGACATGATGGAGGGATAGATTCCTGTCCCAGATACTTCCTATACTATGGAACAAGTTACCCATCTATATCAAGCAAAGTTCCTCATTAGCACTCTTCAAGAAAAATCTTGATGAGTGGATGGGAAATAGGAAATACACCCTGGGGATCACTTCTGTGACTCTGCTTGACAGGGGCAGAGGAAATTAACTTTCTTGGGTGGAGTAAGCCAGGGAACCTTGTTGGCTAGGCTTACTTAGGCCCTTGTGCCGATAGCTTAGTACCTACCTATGAACCTATGAACCCATGAACCTATGGAACACTGAATATTAAATGTCTTTTAAAAGACAAATGCTATTATTAGTTTTATGGTTTTGCATATTTTGCATATTGTGTCTTTTTATAATTATGTATATATTTAGTATTTGTCACTTTAACTAATTACTTTAATTTTTAATGAATTAGGGCTGTTCAGTGGATAAACCAATATTAATTGGTATTTAAATAAGTGCTAGTAAGGCTTGTCATTTGTTCTGATGAAGTTCATGACATTAAAATGAAAGAAAGCACTAAACATTATCATTGGGCTCTAGTGGTCTTATTCAAGTCCTTGCAACACTTTTCTGTCCTGCAGTTTTGCTGTTTGTGCTGATTTGGTGGTATTATTTTCTTTAGTTTGGTGTTTTTGCCACTATTTGGACTTTATTTATGGCTGCAAAGGCTTCTGACAGTGGACATTCTACTGTTTTGTTGTCACTTGACATGAGTGACTCAGATGACAACCTTGATTTGAGGGTGCACATCGTTCCTGAGGAATTGGCTTCCATTACTTAGAGCCTTACTACAGTGATTAACAAGGCTCAAGCTATACTTAATAAAATTAACAGTTCTCCTTTTTTCAGCAATGGGCAGTCCGTTCAACCAGGTATTGCATTAGAGCAGAACAGGATATTGTCTTCAGACAGGTCCAGAAGTGATGCCACCATTATTGCGGGTTCCAGCTTTTTAAACAAAGAAGATTTCCTACATGCTAACTTGATGAATACCTTTGCAACTGTTGGGAATTTCAAAGACATTCTTCTTAAGATCAACAATATGCAACAGACTGTAGTGGTACAGCAGAACTGTAAGTCTAACATCTTTCAACTCGAAAAGAAATTATTCAAACTGCGTTCTCTAGAATATGACAATTTTTATCTACAGACTTGTATAGATCGGCAGCAAGTTCCTTTTGGCTTTAGATGTTATCGTTTTCCTAAAGGCATCACTTTTTCGGACTCCATTTATACTGAACTGGTTGAACTTTATAATAAAACAGGCATTGAAGCTCTAAAATTGTTAATCAAACATAACTGTTTGAAAACTGAACAAATTAGAAAAGAAGTGAGTGGTTTAAATAATTCAGTTTTGAATTATGGTAATTTTGGTTCATACAAATCTTTATATGATAGTATTCAACCAAAACTGCAGAGAGTTATAGCCACTCTAGTATTTAGAAAATGTAATAAGTTAGCATGCGATTTTGCTGCTTATGCTAACAATTCAGCCTACATCCTTAATAGTAAAAATAAACATGGTTTGTTAGTTGTGAATAGAAATGCAGAAAATAGTAAAGTTCATGAACAAGGGAATGGTTCAAAGGACACTAATAATTCCACTAATAGTAATAGGGAAAGTGGTGATTTACATAACTTTAATGGAGACATGGAAGGAGGGAACAGTTCACAATCTCCTTTTCAGATAAGGCCACTGGTGGAGAACAACAATGGAGGGAAAGACAAGGTGAAGGGGAATCCAGGCCCCAAAAAGTAACAGAAGAACCACAAGAGGTAATTCCTTTCAGTAAGATTTATAACCATAGTGATGTACACCGTACAGAAGAACAATTGAAAATATTGGAAAAAAGGTTTTTCCTTTGTCCCCCAGTCAAAGCCTCATTAACTGATACAGTTATTGATCTAAAATTATATGTTAGAAAGTTAAATCTTAAATATGCCTTTGATGGAATTGAACATACTTCCAGTTCGGAATGTAAGAAACCTAGTACTGTTAACTCAAGATTGATTTCCACACTAAATGTGTTTAGTGAATTATGTGAAAATGACATCAGACACATATTAACACTAAACAAAGAAAGAGATTTCATAACTTTAATTCACAAGAGTTTTCAGCCTTGCGTTCACTCAGAAAATGTCACGAATATCGGTTTATGAAAGCTGACAAGGGGAATGGCATGGTTGTAATGAATGTTTCTGATTACAATGCTTGGAGGAACAGACTGTTAAGTGATAAAAACAGTTTTTGTATAGTCAGCAAAGACCATGTTAAGAAAAATCTTCGGAAGATTGATAATTGTTTAATGGATCTGTTAAATCAAAATTATATAAATCTAGCCACTTTTGAATTTCTCCTTATGGAAGAATCATTATTGGGCATTCTGTTCAGAATACCCAAGATCCATAAGGATTTGATAAGCCCACCTTTTAGGCCCATTGTTTTGGCTAAAAAGGGTAAGGCAGTGACAATTTCATTTTATTTGATCATTTGTTGAATCCTCTTGTATCTAAAACAAAATATTTTTTTAAACGATTTGTGGCAATTTTTAGATTTTTTGAAAAATTATGTTTTTTTCAGGTACTGAAACTTTATTGGTCACTATACACATCACTTCATTGTACATGTCCATTGATCAAGTGATTGGTATTGATTATGTAAGATATTTTTTGATCAAACACACCACATTTGGTGAAGTTATGGTTAATACTATGTCTGTTATTAGACTTAGTATTAAAGAACAATTTTTTCTTTTTTGATCAGAAAATTTATAGACAATCTTGTGGAGTTGCTATGGGTGTAAAAGTGCCATCAGCGTTTGCTAATTTAGTTTTGAGCTGGTGAGAGCTGTCAGATTTGACTAAGCCAGAAGGGTTCAAGCATGTGTCTTTATACAGGCGATATATAGATGATTTGCTTTTTGTCTGGAATGGGTCTATTGAACAACTATATCACTTTTTAAATGCCATTAAGCTTAATAGTGGTGGTTTAAAATTTGAGCTGAATAGTGCAGATAAAATAGTTACCTTTCTAGATCTTTGTATTACAATGGATCTGGAGAACAGAACATTTTCCAGTACTGCCTATAGGAAGGATACTTATACTAACAACTTTCTGCACTACCACAGCAAACATTCAGCATTCATGAAGACTAATTTGGTACATAGGCAAATCATTCATTTCAGCAGGCTCATTTCAGATGATTTAATTTTTTTGTAGAGAAAAGAACAAACTGATTTCTATGTTTGTTCAAAGAGGTTATCCATATGAGAAACTGGTGTCCCTTAATGAAGATATTGTAAAAGTAAGAATAGATAGATTTCCACCTATTTTGATTAGTGGGTTTATTGCCAAATAAGAAGAACAAAAAGAATTTACATCCATGAAATGTACCTTCCCTGTTCCTACTTGTGTTGACTCTCAGGAAGTCAAGCAGGTGTTAACGAACAATTGGAAGGTCATTTTAGGGAATAGTGATTTGGCAAGAGTTTTGGGAGACCATCCTTGTTTTATTATATAAAAAAAGTAGTTAGTATTAAAACTATGCTTGAAATACATGAATCATTTGGTTCTAGTAGTAGTAGTAGTAGTAGTGGCCCATGGGTGACATTTCCTTGTCACAACTGTAAACAATGTAGATTTATTGATTCATCTAATAGTATTTATTTTTCTCATATTAAAAAGACAGTCTACAGTAAGGTTAGAGTCAATTGCAAGAGTTCTGTTATAGTTTATTTAGCTTCCTGCACAAATTGCAATTGTTTCTATGTGGGAAAAACTACTAGAGCATTATACAAAAGGATATATGAACACCGTTTGGTCATTAAGAGAAAATACTTTAATAATGCCTTAGCAAAACATTCTGAAGAATGTAAAGATTTTAAGAAATTCATTTTCTTTGTCCTGGACTTTGTGAATCAAGTGTCTTATGTAACACAGTTTAACACTGCTTTAGAAGTAAAAGAGGTTAAATGGCAAGTGTTTTTAAATGCAAAAAGGGTTCTAGGTTTAAATGTTTGATTGACTATTAAATGTCATTTAAAGACAAATATTATTATTCGTTTTATAGTTTTGCATATTTTGCATATTGCGTTTTTTTATAATTATATGTTTAGTATTTGTCGCTTTAACTAGTTAATTTAATTTTTAATGAATTAAGGCTGTTCATTGGATGACCCAATATTAATTGGTATTTAAATAAGTGCTAGTAAGGTTTGTCATTTGTTCTGATGAAGTTTGTGACATTAAAACGAAACAAACTACTAAACATTATCATTGGGATCTACTGGTCTTATTCAAGTCCTTACAGCACTTTTTTTTCTTATACATTAGAAGGTGACATAACTGTTAGAAACTCACTAATAGAACAGTCAGTTACAGTGAATATTACCCACCTCAAAATCTAAATGTACATTTACAAGTATTGGGCATGTGGGTGGAATAGACATTCTAAAAACATGATCTCTAACCTCTGAAGTTATTCTCAGGTGTATTGTTTATATTTTCTCAATTTTCAAAGATTAAATGCCTGCACATTATCTGTTTATTATTGTTTCAGTCTGCAAACACCCTGTTTTCATTATAGAAACCATTAAGAAAGTAAATTTTTCACCTGATAGATTTTCCAGGCAGATGCATCATGGCCTCCTTCATCACGTATTTACTGCCTGCAGGTATCAGGGCCATTAGATCTGCAGTCTTTTATGACACAGCAATACATATTGGACCTATGGGGGAATAAAGCTACAACTGTAAAGAACAAAATGAATTAAAGAAAGTTTAATTTTTGAGGCTAATGTATGAAAGTTACAACAGAACTGAATATTATATTACTGGACATGTTGAGTAGGTATGCATATAAGTTACAGTAATATCCAAAACTACTTCAGAAACCTTTGCAAACAGACCAAAATACAATTTAAAAAGGATGAAATAAATCTCTATTCTAACTTACAAAACAATCATCAAAAAATCTTGTTACTTTTTGGAGCTTCATCAAAAAACATTTATCCCCAGGAAGAATAGAGCAGCCCAGTTCCTACTCTGACATGCACACATACAATATCACTTCATTATTTAACCCCCCACTTCATTGAAACCATAAAATCACTACATAACATAGACACCAACCATTCACCCCAGCTTAACTTCCAAGTCAGTGGCACCTCTAATGCTTTCTCCATCAACACTGTCCCAAACTCTAGCATTGAGAACCACCTCCTAATATTAAACCAACCACTCAAGCTGCAGATAACCTACTAGATGACTATCTAATGATTGTATCAGATGCCATTGCCTACTCCATCTCAGCTCTTATTAACAGATTCATCCCATAGTCTTATGTCCCCTCCCTATTAAAGAAACCACTTATCTTCCCTTGCATAAAGGGGAAACGACTGATTTTTCCAGCTATAGACTCATAGCCATATTTACAACTTTATCAAAAATCTTAGAAAAATGTATATACCTCAACCATAGTCTTACCAATAACCTCCTCTCTTCCATTCAGCATGGCTTTAGACCAAATCGCAGAACAACGTCTGCACTAATAGACTTTCCTAGCAGCATTAATCATAGCCACAATACAGGTAATATTGTATCTGCCCTTTTCTTGGAGCTCTCTAAAGCCTTTGACATTGTCTCTCATAAAAAAAAAAACTGCTCCATTAGTTAACCTTCCTTCATATGTCCTAGTCCAGTCACTCATGGTTTCTCATCTATTCAACAGATCCTAAGCTGTTAAATGTCATCTTTACATTTTTAACAGTCTCTGTCTGGTTCCATATGAAGACCACTACTGTTTAATATTTTTTTCTATAATTTTCACACTGCCTTAAAACATGTCAAAGTAGTCCAATACATCAATGATGCAACCCTTATATGCTCGGCTGAAAATCCCATTCTTGTCCAACAGCTCACACAAAATTTATTCTCCTCCATAAAAAAGCTAGCTAGCAAAATCAGATCTAATTACAAGCCCCCCCCCGCAAAAAAGATAAAACATCTCTTCTTCATTTCTGAGTCACATACCAAATGCAAAGTTAACTTTCAAATCACCTATTCAAACAACACAAATATTGAGGTAATCTCCAATACTAAATTACTAGGAGTTATGTAGATGACACCATGACAGTCAACCGCCACATCCAATGATCAGTTAAAAAACATCAGAAGTTAGTTTTATTATACAAAGCGAAACAATATCTGAATGAAAGCAGACAAATAACATTAGAATCCACCCACCTGCTGCCTACATTTCGGAATGCCTCTCATATTTTCACCAATCTCCATCCCACTCTGACAACTGCAATGTTATAATAGCCAAATTTGCTTCCAGCAAGCCATACTCCACATATCACTGTATTACCCTCAGACACCTGAATTGACCAGAGCTGTCTTACCTCCTCACCTACTCTAAATTTCAGTTTGCACACAAATAAGTCTTTCACCTGAAAAATACCCTACCCTCAGTGGTATACTATAGCTCCACTCCACCAATAAAGCTATCCTCTCCACTAACAAACATATTATCTTGATTCACAAAGCTCACAACAAAGCAGGGAATGACCTTTACTGTAATTTTATCTCAAAATCCTGAAATTGAAATCCACTTCCAATCAGGCTCCTGAATAATGGGCATATCTCTACACATAAATGAAAAGTGTCCCTGCTTGACACTGGGCTAGGCCCCTCCTATTTCCCAAGCTTAATTATTCCTAAACTACCACTCCCATGTACATATACCTGTCAGTGACTTCTTCTTGTTCAATATTTTCTGTCTTCTACTCTTCTTATGACAAAATGCATATAATTACGGTAGATATAAAAAGTTTACACACCCTGTTAAAATACCAGGCTTTTGTGATATAAAAAAATGAGACCACGATAAATCATTTCAAAACTTTTCCCACCTTTAATATGACCAATAATCTGTACAATTCAACTGAAATCAAACAAATCTCTAAGGGTGAAAAATATAAAAAATAAAAAATGTACAATAAGCTGGCTGCATAAGTGTGCTCACCCTTAAACTAATACTTTGTTGAAGCACCTTTTGATTTAATTACAGCATTCAATCTTCTTGGGTACACACCTGCCATCAATTAAAGAGACTCTGATTAACCCCAAATAAAGTTCAGCTGTCCTAGTGGGATTTTCGTGACATTTACTCAGTTGCCTGCTACAGCAAAAGCCATGGTTCACATAGAGTTCACAAAACATCAAAGGGAACTCATCGTTGAAAGGTATCAGTCAGGAGAAGTGTACAAAAATGTTTCCGCAGCATTGGATATACTATGGAACACAGTGAAGACAGTATCAGAAACTGGAGAAAATATGGGACAACAGTGACGTTGCAAAGAAATGGAAGTCCCTCCAAAAACTGATGAAAAGACAAAATGAAAACTGGTCAGGGAGGTTGCCCTACAGCAACACTGAGGGAGCTGCAGGAATTTCTGGCAAGTACTGGTTGTGTACTACATGTGACAATAATCTCCCGTATTCTCCATATGTCTGGGCTATGGGGTAGGGTTGTAAGACAGAAGCCTCTTCTTATACAGAAAAACATCCAGGCCCAGCTAAAATTTGAAAAAACACTTAAAAGAATAAAAACTTGAATAAACAAAACAAAACAAGAAGGAATTTGACCTGCATACACGAGCTTCATGCTAAAAACACTGGTTTATTTGAATGTTAATACACGAGGCACAGCTAAACACTATAACTCCACCTTTTAGCATGACAATGACCCCAAATATACATCCAGATCAACAAAAGAATGACTTCATCAGAAGAAAATGTAAGTTTTGGAATGGCCCAGCCAGAGTCCAGAACTAAATCCAATAGAAAATCTGTGGGGTGACCTGAAGAGGGCTGTGCACAAGAGATGCCCTCGCAATCTGACAGATTTGGAGCACTTTTGCAAGGAAGAGTGGCAAATATTGCCAAATCAAGATGTGCCATGCTGATAGACTCCTACCCAAGAAGATTGAATGCTGTAGTTAAATCAAAAAGTGCTTCAAAAAAGTGCTTAAACAAAGTATTAGTTTAAGGGTGTGCAGACATGCAATCAGCTTATTGTACATTTTTTATTTTTTATATTTTTCCCCTAACAGATTTGTTTGTTTTTCAATTGAATTGTAAAGGTTATAGGTCGCATTAAAGGTGGGAACAATTTTGAAATGATTTATTGTGGTCTCATTTTTTATATCACTAAAAAGGTGGCATTTTAACAGAGGTGTGTAAACATTTTATATCCACTGTATGTCTGACCTAATGTACTACTACTTAACTGCACCCAATCCTGATATGTTGCTACAAAATATTTGTTTATTTCTTAATTATCTGCTTTCTACGTCCACACTTTGTATGTAATGCTGCTAGTGTTACCTGCTCATGTGTATGTTGTATAACTACTATAATAAATATCTGTCATGGAACGTTGTATGTAATGCTATTATTCTGTGTGGTGTATATGTACTACTGCTATTATTTCTCATGGAGCTTTTCACCAGGGCCCTGATGAAAAGGGGCTTGTTTGCCCAGTCAGACTGTTCTGGTAAATAAATGGAAATCAATCAGTCAATCAATCAATCAATCAATCAATCAATCAATCAATCAATATACAAGTAATACAGCGGTGACAATATTTGCAGCAACATACCTTTGCTGTCTAATGCTACTGCCTCTTTATGCAGTAACATAAGGTTCAATAAAATATTTGTGGATTCCTTTGTAGGTCTACCCCAAAGGAAGAAAGGGGGTTCTTAACTCATTACATCCTAGTGATGCCTCTGGGTGCTTCTGCAATTATATTCTATGATGCTGATAGGCAATGAATATTGCTTGTTTGTATTTGCATCAATAGTTTCAAAACCCTTCTACATGCAAGGCATTAGAAAATGTCATATTAAAGCTTCCACAATGGCAAACATAGCTGTATTGATATTTGACATCTGCCTACTGCAGATAAAGATATCCTGAATATTATTTGTATACTATTTATTGGTAGCTTAATACATTTCATATTTCTATAAACATCTCAACAATGAAGTACATCTCCTTAGCTTCATATGAAATCTCACAGCTGTATGAGGAAAATAATACTGGTGGCACATATGTGGCTTGAATAGCTACTGAGATATTTCAAGTTGTTTATAAAACATTACAAAATTCAGATTTACTGTTGTTATTGTATCTTATAAAATCCAGTTAAAGACCTAGAATTGAATGAATGAAAACATTATAACAATTACTTTATGCTGAACAGTTTGCCAGTTACAGTTTTCTAATGACACTTATTGTTCTTGAGATATGAACATTTATTTGAACTACAAGGTGATAACTTCATTTTTTAAAAGGCTCAGGTCATGGCCATTGGGAGTTAGGGCACAAACTTTAAAAAGGTACATTGGAGGGAATGGGTTAGAATGAATGCTTTATACAAGAAGTTGCTGAATTCTAATTCAATGGATTTTAATGACATCAAACGTAAGTGTGAAGTGAGTTTAAAGGCTGAGTTTACATCTAAGCACTTGGTTCAGATACCATGCAGTAATTTCAGTGCTCATCTTCCCCCAGTTTTGTTTTCATTCCTAATGATGATTCCTCATTGGTATCATTGGATTTATTCTAATGCATTGCTTAAACACAGCACATGTACACAAACTAACTGCTATTTGACAGGCAGTCTGCACAAAGTATTTAGATATGATTTACAGTTGTTCCTACATTACAAATAAATATTCCAAGATAAAATTTGCCAGGTGGGCCCTTAGGTGCTTTTTGCCCAATAAAAATCATAGCCCCTTTTGGTTATTGCATAATTCACAAGGACCAAGTTCATCACGACTGCATTCTTGTCTGGCCATCCATTATAGCTATTATTTTCAAATACTGGAAGCAAACATTTAAAGACTGGATCCATCCTTTACTGAAACTTGCTTTTGGATCATGTAGGGAGGTTGAAAAGACAGAGGAATGAGTATTGGTACATTTTCCATTGGTTTTCTTGGGACTCCTGAGGTATAGAATTGAGCTCCTCTTTTGCACAGGCTGTCAACAATGAGTTTACACTCAAAATAAAAAAGTGAAAAAGCACGTCTTCTTTGAAATAAGTGGCTGCCATTTTAATATTATGCCATTTTCTGCTTTTAAAGTGCTTTGCATTTGTACTGGAATCATATTGCCTTTCCACATTTGGGTTGTTAATTAAAAAGTTAAAATGGATACATTGATATTTATTAGCATGCTCTGAGATAAACAAGATTGCTATGAATAGTCTTATTGGCCCTGTTAGTCATAAAAGCAGTAGCTGTACAGAAAATCCATTGAAGGGCTAAGAAATGTAATTTTTGGAGATCTGACAATTTGAGTTTTAACATTTATATAGTCTGAAACCAAATATATTAAGTTTAATTGCCCCAGACAGATAATGCATTTCTGACTAGCTGTACATATTGCATTTTTGTTTTTGTTTTATCAAATGACTGGAATTTGACTATTTGAAGACAGCAATAATGTAAATAGTTTTGGTCACATTTAAGGTATTTGTTATCCCTAAATAGTTTTGGTCACATTTAATGTATTTGCTATCCCTATTCTCTTTAACAGCATTGTGACCACAGAGGAGGACAGACTTTAGGGTGTATTGCTGCACATGTATACCAGCTGATTGAATCCTCAACATATGCAGGTGGGAATAGAACTCTCATGATTTTCTCATCCATGTGGTCATCAAGATCAGCCAATTAGAGACCTCCCCTCTATTGTGGCATTGCTTGCTGTTTTAATCCAGAAAGTATATACTTGTGTTGCCTAATTTTACTAGTAAGCTATTAACATCCTGTTACTCCCCAACCCCCCAATAAGGCTCACAGCACATATATAAGGACCACATTAGTTAAAACTATTTGGTTGATCATTGGTCATTTTCATAAAAATATAATGCAGTTCTTTCCATTATCTGTCGAATGTGTGTTTTGTACTGATATAAATCATGATGCATATTAGAATGCAGCACTTTTTCAATTGAGTATTACCTACAACTGATTGCAGTGTTGACCTTCTGATTGCAATTACTGGATGAATTAAGTGGTTTCTCTAAGTACACTATGTTGCATTAATTGTTATGGAATAACTGCATAAATACCTTGATGTTTGCCTTCCTCATAACTTTGCTTAACATAGATATGATACTGAGGCACTACGATTATTGTGCTAGATTTTAGATGAACACCTGTTTTACTTTGTTAACATTATGCTTACAGTCTGCAGAATGTGTATTATTTTTTTTATTTTCTGATGTTATTTTTAAAGGGTTGCTATATATTTTGAATGCTTTATGACCTTCTGGACCATCGTCCTACTCTTCTGCTTGTTAAGATAGCTGTGGTGACTTTTTCAGTTCTTTGCTGCTAATTATCTTGTTAAAGCCCCTTCAAAATTTCTCATTACACTTGCAGACTTTGTACAGGTCTATGAATCTCTTGTACTGAATGTAAACAAGGAGTTTGCCAATAAAATAAACCATCATCTTTGAACAGCTGTCTGTTGTTTGCGCATACTGCAGTCTACTGCTTTTAAGGTAACTTGAATTTGTACAGGTGCCACAATCCCTTCTTCATATTTGGACTGTTAAGTAAAAGGACATGCACTGATATTTAAAAAGAGAAACAATTACTGATTGCTCTGAATAGTCTTGCTAACCCTGTTAATCCAAAAAAAACTTTAACAACATAGACAACCATCAAAATATAAATTAATTAGATTTCCTAGAGTAATGATGATTTGTGTTTTCATTTTATTTGTAGTCTGCCATGAAATGCATTAAATGTAATTGTCCCTCAGTTTATAAATGAGGTTTGGCAACAAACCAAATTGTCCTGGGACATCTTCAAGACGGGTTAGAGTGATATATTAGTGGGAGTTAGTTGGGTTGGGGAGGTGAAAGGGTTAAATGGAGGGAGGGATGATTGGGAGGAAATGAGATGAGAGTGGGGAGGGGCTTAAGGGGTTTAGACAAGTGTAGCTGGGTAAGCAATCACATTTTGGCATGAACTTGCTAAGGCAAGTTCTTCGTCTGAGATGACCTTGGGTATTTTGGGACCAGGTAGGCCATGGGTTGATGGTGGTGGGATGGCAGTGTTGGGTGGTTGGTTTATTCATGTCAGTTTTTTTTCTCCCCATTCTTCTGTTCCTTGGTTGCTGGTTGGGTGCTGTGAAGAGGGAGTGTGGCTTTGCTTGGGATTCCTTGCATTGCCCAGAATTGTGGTGCTGGGAGTTCGCCAGCCTGGTTGCAGTTCAGGTACTGTGGGTGGGCCTCATGCCATGCATTGCAAATGCTTGTGACCAGACATCGGAGGAGGACAAAGAAAGGAAAAAGAAAGAAGGGGGGTTGGGGGGATCCACTGGGACCTTGTTGCCAGTGCACACCCCTTTCATGTGCATGGGTAGCATTTTGTTGCTCTTATCTGCCTGTTTGCGGGAAGTGGAATGACTGTGCACATGGATGTTGCTGGACTGGGCCTTGTGGTGGACGGTTTGGCTTGCTTGTGCTTGGAATGGAATTATCATCACTTGGACGGGTGAGGTTCTTGGCTGCAGCCGAGGTTTCCTGCAGAGCTCTGTTTGAGGTGCTTGCTTGTTTGGATGGTATCTTTCAGACATTAGACTCAGTTGGGGACCTGGGTAGATGGGCAGTTCCAGCTTGGGAGTTTTCTAGGTGTGGCAAGTAATTGGTTAATGATGGCTGTGGATGTTCAATGGTCAGAGGTGGTGTTTGGGTCTGGCAGACTGTTCTCCCAAAGACTTCATCTTGTGAGCTTCCTTTCGCTGGGAAGGTTTTGTGGTTAGGTCTTTGTGGTTTGGTGTCCGTTGTTGTCAGTGTTGTTTCCGTGCTTCATTTGGTTGGTCATGGTGGGGGAGCTGGGATTCCAAGCCTGCATCGGGCAGTGTTTGTGGCTTTGATGGCGCAGATTGGTGGTGGCCGTCAGGCGAGAGGGGTTTTGTCACTCCCAGTGGTGCAGGATTGGTGTGAGTGAATTGAATAGGTCATGGTTGTCTGGTTAAGGGTGGGAGACTGCTGAAGAAAGCTCAGTGGAATGGTTGGCTGATGGTGTTGTAACTCGGTGGCGGTGTTAAGAACTGTTTGTTGGTGGGGGTGGAATGTGAGCCTTCTGTCAGACTGTTTCACGGGTTATGAGAGGGGTGAAGTAATGAATCCGCTTTCTATTTGCTGGCTGTTAATAACAGGATCAGAGTTTGTGTTATCAACTTAGCTTTAACAGAATAGCAGCACGTGTGTTTGCAGGCAATTGCCAAAATCTACATCTATATGATTATTCACTGTAGGTAATTTATATAAAAAAAAAAAAAATTGAAGAACAGACCATAAATATGACTCAAAATATTGCCATTCTGCAGAATCGGGCCAGTGAGAGGCATAGTTAGGTTATCGTACTTGTAACAGACTGATAGTACGGGCTTTCTGACAGCACTCCCTATAAAGATTCGAGACTGATATCCTACAGAAATCACATGCTAACATAAATCTGGTTGTTCTAGTAACTTTAAAGTTTCTGAGAGCAATATTTAAAATCCATTCTTTTTTTTTTTTCGGGGGAGGTGGGATTGTTCCTCCATTATTTTGGGCTGTGTCCAGAGTTCTTGCTCCATGACGTTGAGAGGTATGGGACTAGGCCAGTTCAGAATTACATAGGGCATTGCATCAGGTTTGGTTCACTTCACACTCATCACTATAGATTTAGTTTTGCGATTGGGGCCAAGTTGCCTGTTTTGCTCTTTTGCTACCAGCTGGGTATTCGCCTCCCTTCGGTTTGTATCACCATGGCAAGGGTGTGATGCAGTCTGTGATGGGTGGGCAAGGTGTTTTCATTAGGGGTTGCTATTGAGGGTTATGGGTTGGCAATGTAGTATGTGGGTCAGCTCTGTTTGATGTTTCATTCTGCTGGATTGGACGGAGAGACTTTGCTTGCTAGGTTGTGGGCAAACGTTTTCCATCTGTCTCTGTTTGTGCCTTTGTCCACTCATTTTGGTACACTTTGCTGCTATTCTTTGAGCCTTTGTACATCTGTTTAATGTTATGCTCTGAAATTAATCTGTGATCCAAGGTCCATTTAAATGTTTATTAGACTGGTGTACCCAGTACAGAGATTAATGCATCTAATAAGAGAAAATGGATAGTGCTGTAAAGTATGATAATGGCATATAGTGTTAATGGATTTGGATTCATGATTTCTTATGTACATATGTAATTTTATTAATTTAATTACATTTTTTGTTTGAATGCATGTTTTACATTTTACCTGTGTGGCCTAACTTTTATCAGCCTCATGTTTCATCCTACTTTTATAATTCTCATTAATCCAGTTGCAACTCTGAATATTGTATCATTATGCAACATTGTAAACATGTCTCACAAAATGATGATGGGAGGGACTGTTTTGTTAGTAATCGGTCACTTGGTATCCCAGCTGGTCTCAATTGTCACAGATATTCCTGATTTAGAGGTGGATACTTTCGTTCAGTTACTGTGACTGTTGGGAAGAGTTGGCAAATGGTATATAGTAATTGAAGACAGTGGTGGAGCTTAAATAGTTTCACATCAGCAGGTGCATTCCAGATAGCATAATGATACTGAGGTGTTCCACTTGGCTGAAGCTGCGAGTGACTATTCCCAGGTCCCAGAAAGGTTACCTACTGGTTTCTGTGGTGCATGCGCAGTACGATTCTAAGGTTCTCACTAAAGGTAATGCCTGTATGTAGTTGTAGCCTTGGCCAGATTTCTTGCTTCGAACAGTTGAAAAGCATGATTAAGGTGAGGGTGAGAATGAGGGGGGATTATTAATTAAACATTGAGTTCGCAAAGAAGAATGTAAAGGTGGGGTTCACAGTGCCAAGGTGTTGCTGCAGAGTTTCTAGCTATAGGGTTTGGGGAATTTTGTTTCATTTCTTGTATTGTAAAGTCAAGATACTTATTCTGTTTTTTGTTTTATTGCAGAATGGAATTTGAGTTGACATTGTTTGATGACCGGAGGTGAAGGAGCTCAAAAACGTATAGAAGCTGTTACAATGGAGGTCTCGGTTGCTTGAGTGGTGCACAGTGAGATCACAGAAGGAGGACTGCATGACGAGCAGTGGTCCATGCCATGTCAGAGATGGTTTTGAAGGTACTGGATGTTGATTGTGAGGATGTTTTAATTGCGGGAGTGGAGCACAAGGGGTTAGTAGGTATCATAAGTCTGTGCTAATGATGGCATAGCATGGTTGGAGTTTATCAAGGTAGGCTAGGGGCAAGTTGAAGGAGAGGCATGTTGAGACATGGTAATCCAGGGAGAGGATTGTTTAAGGTGAGTTTGGGGTTTTCACGGGTGGGATGAAGTCCAATCATCATAGGATCAGGGATACTCTAGGCCACTGGTTTAGGCCTCTGGTAAGCTAGCTAAATTCCCATTCATATATCTAAAATGGAATGTGCCAGAATTTTCAATATGGAACTTTGAGGAACATGATTTTTAGGAAAGGGTGGGGGACCTTTCTCAAGGTGGGGTGTACTTGAGAGGTATTGGGCAGGGTGGTACTTAAAGTTTCAGCATCTTAGATTTCTTTGCAGTTTAAGGTCTTGCGTACAGCTATTTGCAGATCAAAGCAGCAAATCGGAGGGTTTGCCAAGGTCACATTTTTAGGAGATGATGACCATGTTTAAACTATTATTTGGGTTAGAGTGATTGCATGGGGATTTATTGTATTGATTCTTTATGGAAATGTTCTTTGTAGGCCTGATTAACTCCTATTCCAATGAACCAGCGTTTATAGGTGGTATAGAAGTCACTAGTTGACTTCTTGTAGAATTTTGTTATTGAAATTCCCCTTCATTTGCAGTGTCTAAACTTAATATGGTAAGTACGCAGTTAGGCATGTCAGAGTTGGGAGGAGCTTTTGGGATGCATTTACATTTCGCAGTTCAGGTTACTGGGTGGTAGAGATACCAAGATCTGGACGGGAACCTGATATGGTTCATAGGGATGGGTAGGTGTTGCTAATGTTTCATGCTAGGTTAGAGTTTAGATGAGAGTACTTCAAGAACCATTTCAATTATGATTGCAGGAATTTTGTAGGGATGGTTTTGGAAGCAGTGTAGGTAGGTGGGTCTTGATATTTTGGGAGCAGGGAGCTTTGTTATGCCGGTGATAGAAGCCTAACTGCCATTTGGTAGTGAGTGAATTGGGGGGTGTAAAGTTGAGCATGTAGAGTATGTCATTGTGGGGCATAGGCAAGTTTTTGAGGGGGTTCCGGTTTTCTGGCACTTAGCATTAGGTCATTAAAGTTTTGGAGTTAGACTCTTCCCTGCAGTAATTAGTTTACTGCATATCCAGAGCTGTGTAGTGTGCTGGGCTATTGTGTTATGCTTTAGTTGGCAGGGTCCTGGGTCGAGACTTGCTAAGGGTTTTCTTTGACTGGGTGCAGATTTGAGTTCAAGGGGTTATAGTTTCTGTGGCACTTGTTATGGCTCTAGGTTGTCATTCATGAAAGGTGGAGTGATGGTTAGTGGCTTGAAGGAAGTGGGCTAAAAGGCAATGTATTCTCTGGAACTGGATGTTCTGGTGTGGTATAATGGGCTCACGGGCAATCCTACTTTACTTAGTGTCATATAGGTGTGTACCAGTGTTGGTATGTCAAGGCGTGAGGTTAATGACGGGGTACAAATGTACTTTACAGATGATGGGTACACCAAATGATTTTTGGCTTAACTCTTCCCTTTATGGGAGGTAGTTGACTGAACAATTTTGGGTAGAAGGAAGGGGGAGCAGCTTGGTCAGGCTGGTTGGCAGAGAAGAAGGACAAGCTTTACCCTCTTCTGTTCCCTATCTGGTGTCTGGGTTCATTTCAAGGATTTGGGGAAAGGAAAATGAGAAGCTGGAGGAAGTTTGTGATAAGCAAGCTGAGGTAAGGAAGCTGCAGATTTGGTGGAAGTTAATTCAATGAATGGTGTATGAAGTGAGATGGGATGCTCCTTCATAAGTAAAGTAAGTGAGCAGAGGTATGGATGCTGCTTACTGGGTAAATGGGATATGAAGTGAGTATTGCACTCTGCTTTATAAGTAAAGTAAGTGAGCAAAGGTATGCACGCTGCTTACTGGGACAGGGTGAGTAGGTATTCTGACCTGATTAACATTATAAGGATGTTTTTGCTGTGTTTAGAACCAAATATATTGTGTCTAGTTCTAATCAATAAGTTTGGTGATCAAAGCTATGTTATGGAAGTTTTAATAAAGGTCGTCAAATGTCATTCGGTGTGATGTGTTTATTGAAGGGGACTGGGACAAATATATTTCTGACCTTAATGTACCTCCTGCATTTTTTCATATTTTTATCAGAACATAGGAAAATCTTTACTTGAAGGTAGCAAAAATGTAGCAAGGTTTAGGCACATTAATATGGATTTTAAATCTCTGATGCATAACTACACTACCTTTTCATTAACATTGCAAATAGAAAGGTGGACTGAAAGTAAGGTGCAGTTTTGTGAATGCATGCCAACTGACAAATTTGTATGATATGTAGATTAGAAAGTGATTTTGTTACTAAATACAATATAACTCAGCTAATGAAATGTCTGTCCTTTGTTGGGACTGTTAAAATAATATTGTTTACTTTTTAATTTAGGAAATATATGCCTTGGTTGAATAATTTTACCTTTTGAATATTGCCCCCCCCCCACACACACACACACACACACATATGATAAGTTCACCTCATATACATAAACATCAGATTAATTAAACTATTTTCTTGATTAGTGATTATCTGAGTAATAAAATTGTAGTGGATTATCTGTGGAATATTAGTTTTGTATAGCAATAAATCAAAGTATGTATTAGCAAATAGTGTAGATTTTTTTAAATATTCAAGTATACTGTGGTATCAACAACTAACTGCAATTTTAACCTAACCAATAACTTTTTTATAATTATTGCATATCTTACAGTTAAGGGTTCAAGCCTTAAATACCACATTGCTTTTATCAGTGTGATGGTATGGACAGGTTTTATGAACTAACTGCCACTTAAGTGGTCGGATTTATGGCTCACCCCTCTACATGAGACAGCATACATGAATGAAGTGAGATCTCTGAACACAATATATTGAATTAATTTCTGTGACTAGTAGCAGGGATTATTACAGAAGTCTCCTGATGCTGTTCTTCCTTATACTGGTATTTCAGATAGCTATGATATCAAGGCACTAGGATTATTGTGTTAGATTTGTGGATAAATGATGTTTGGCAACAAATCAAGTTGTCCCGGGACATCTTCATGGGCGGTTAGGTTGATATTAGGGGGAGTTAAGTGGGTTGGGGAGGTGAAAGGGTTAAGTGGAAGTAGGGATGGTTAGGAGGAAATGGGATAATGATGGGGAGGGGCTTAAGAGGTTTAGTATAGTGTAGTTGGGTTAAGCAATCACATTTTGGCGTGAACTTGCTAAGGCAGGGTACGCCCATGATGGCCTGTAGGTATAACAGTAGAAAGGTAGGCCTCTGGGTACTGGTGGTTAGCAGATGGTCTGTGGTATGTATTAGTGTTTTTTTTCTCCTATAGCCTTGATCCTGGGTGCTTGGGCAGGTGCTAACCATGTTCTTGAGACATAGGTGGTTAGGGCAGTTGCTTAGTCAGCAGCTCTTGTGTTTATATATATATATATATATATATATATATATATATATATATATATATATATTTATATTTGTGTATATATGTAAAATCATAGGCTACATGTGTGGAATTATTTAAGTGTCTGCGGTCAGTCCTGCTGTAAACTTGTGGCAGTATCTGTTCAGTTGCAGTCTGCAGTTTAGTAATAGTTGGTGTTCCAGTAGCTCTGTGATTAGGCCCAGTAGTCGTTCAGTTGGAGCCAGGTGGCTTGTTAGCTAGTCAGTTCTCTATTGTGAGTATTTCACCTAGGTAGTGAATTACTTTCTTATTATTTGTACGATCCAACCTGTGCATCTCTGGTTTTATAGAGACTGTAAACCGACTGCTTTGGAGTAATTCTGCATTTTCGGCTGTTGGGGAGGTTGGCTGTGGCATTCGTTGGTGGTGAGAGTGTTGGTACAGACTTTTTGGCAGTCTGGGGTTTAGGAAAAGCATAAATTTCTTTTTGTGGGCTTTAGGCACTGAGAGTGAGGCATACCTGAGTCCACACTGTAGTCTGTGCATGTGTGGAGTGGTTGGTGGAAGTGGGGGTTGCCTGAAATACGGCACAATTAGTGTCGCTCGCTGGGTAGTGAGGGCTGTTGCTTAGCAGCATTCCTGTAACCCAGTGTGGTGGTACGGAGGTTTAATGTCTGTTCGCAGGCTTAGGAACAGCAGTCCAGGACTGTGCATGCACAGTCAGACTTCGCATTGGCTCACAGTTCTTCTGCAGCAAAGTTTTCAGAGTTAAAAAAAAAACACACTTCCCCTAGAAATGTTACTACATGAGATCTTTATAAGAAGATCTATTAGAAATCTTTATATAGTAACATGCATCTTGCTACAGGACCATTCTGTAAAATAAAAAAAAAATGCATAAGGCTTGCATCACATCTGATTCACTACTTTGAACAGCACTGGTCATCTTTTGCATAAAATCTATAAAAAGGTTTTACCGTTGTGACATTGCTGACTAAAGTTTCTCCATGTAAAGAACTGTGTTGTATCCTGATTGGTCACCTCTGTTGTCTAGCTGTGAATACCTTTGTGCTTGATGTGACAATGTTTTGTGTGAAACGGTGGGGAGTATACTACCCTTTCACCCATTAATGAGTGCCATGGGATCCGTAGCTTGACTAGAGTCATGTCCTCAATGTTTTATTTTAGTGACTGAAGTATGATTAGGCACTATTTAACTCTGCATTGCACTCTGTTAGGGCATACTTTAAGGGATATTGTCTTATGTATCTTGTGTGGGAACAGAAGGCATGGCCTTCTGGATTTTGATTACAAATCATAAGTGAATGTGTCAGTTTGCTTAAGTAACCTAAGCTTGGAGGCTGAGCAACAAGAAAATGATTACACTTGAAATGCCCAATAGCAAGCTTGATTTTTCTTGGATATTTCTCTGAACTCCTTTACATGTAAGCTCACATCTTACAGTATGTGGTAAAGATGGTGGTTGGGAAGAATCATACATAATTTGCTGTAGCAAGAAAGTAATACATTTGTTTATTTATATTTATTTATTTACCGGAGGATGGTGGAAGCCACCATAAAGATGATCTATAAATCCTATTTACAATAGTTTTAATCATTGGATTAAGTATATATCTAATAATGTGCCATACAGTGTACAAATGGATTAACATTTAGCACATGTCGGAATTATGAGCGCAAAATGGGGCTAGATTGTGTGGCTAGAGACGAGTGATTAAGTTTACAGAGAAGCCTTTGTACTCCTTTTTATAAAATGACAGAATAAGATGTTTCTGTGTTTGTGTGGTGATATCTTCCATTCTAAAGTTACATAATCACCGGGAGCAATTGAAGCAGATATTCAGTTTGAAAGAAGTAGCTATTTGTTAGTAGGCATAAAGTTTAAAACTAATTGTGTATTATGACAGTGAGGAGTTAGTTGGTGTACACTTACAGTTCATATATTTAACAAGGTTTTCTAGAACTGATATTAGGTTCCCCACACTGGTGGATACTTTTCAGGGCTATAGGTGAAGTGTTTTAATGATTGCGGCAGGGCATGTGGTGTAGGTATGTTTTCTGCCAGGAAGGTCCCAATTAACCTAGTAAGATAAAACCTTCCTCATCTTGAAGCACACATACTACTGTCAGTATGCATGTTTGAAGCCAAACCTGTACCTTAGATACTGGCATTTTAGGCAGTGTGGATGTATAGGGCAGATTGAAAATGTTTAGCTGGATCTCCTACTCTGAATACTTATCCATGTTGTTGTTAAATCCTTTTAAATTATGCACATTTGAGATACAAACTTTTAATTAGTCATATTTTATCTTATAGAAGGTTTTTGCTTGAAATTGAAACAGGATGTTAACAGAATGCATGAGATTAGGCAGACCACATGGAGCAAGAGACTGCCAATAGACTACCAGCCATCAAATGCATCATACAGGAAATCTAAAAATCTGATATGTTAGTATGCCTCATTTGGAGATGGAAGGTTAAGAGCTAGGCAGATGGTTGTGGATATTGATAGGGCCCTTCATGTGGGGGGTTTAGTTTTAACATACTTGACAGGTAGTTAAATTTATATTGGGTATTTGATAGGGTCGTTGGAAACCTAGCTGCAATTATGGTTGCTTTGTCATAGATATGTGTGGCGGTGTTACATTCATTCCTGTGTTGGCAGCATAGTTTGTCTTTGAAGATGTCTTGGAAGGTGCGTTATGTATTTTAGATGATTTACATGTCTTTTCTTTCTTACAGATGGGTTTTTTTTAGAACGCTGCTGCTATAATTTGGAATAGGTGGGTATAAGGTAGAGCCTTCTCTTTACATATTAGAGGATTTACTTTTGTCCTTTTCTTTGTAGATGGTGGTGTGCTGAGTACCAGTTGTGGCACTACACAGGGAATTTGAAGATGATGGAAGCAGTGGCGAGTGAAGAGGATTACACATGGGGAGCACAAGGTGGCAATGGTTACTGACTGAAATTGCTGAAGGGCAGATGGCATCATGCGGTGGCTTGAAAAGGGGATGTGAAAGGTAACATTTTTGATAGGATGTATATCTGCTTCTGGAATGGGGCTCAAAGTTGGTCTGAGTAATTACCTTATTAAGGCATATTAGATCTCTGTGTTCAGTTAGTGGGAGCTGATTATTGCATTGATAGGGGGCAAGTAAGGAAGAGGTAGGTAGGAGGGCCAGGGGAAATGGTTGAGGATGGTTTATGGGGAGGGTGGGGATCCCACCAGATGAGTATATTTCCAACATTCATAGGAGCACAGGACTTATTAGGCTAAAGCTCTATGGCTCTTGCAAGTCAGTGAAGTTCAACCCTTGCTTTCTTAGAACCTTGGGGTGGTTGTATTTACTCATTCAGTTGTTGAACCGTATTTGGGGGAACGGCCAATGAGGTGTTTGATAGGATGCTGGAGTTCGTTCCTAACGGGTGGTGTCTTTAGGTGGACAAATTTGTCCCTTGAGTAGGTAGTGTTAATGTTACATAACAGGTTAAAGCTTTACAGAATACCACAAGGATCATTTCACTTGGGGTTTGGGTGAATTTTGTGGACAGAGTTTTAGGAAGCATGGTAGGTAGGCGGCTTGTGGGGTAGTTTTAATACTGGGTGCATTGTTACAGGGGAGTTAGAAGGTTTAAAGGAAGCTTGGTTGCAGGATAAGGCAGCAGTAGGACAGGTCTTAATTACCTACTAGTGGTATAGGTAACATATGGAAAGAGAGCTCTCGAGGGGAAAAGCCAAGGAGAAACAGGGGTTAAGAATGGTTTGGTAATGAGTGAATTGGGGGTGTTTATGGCTGGGCATATAGAGTACTTCATTGCTGAGCATAGGCGAGTTTTCAGGAACTAGGTCAAGGGGTGCTGGTTTTTTGTCATCTAAGGTAGGACAGTAAAGTTTTGGAGTTAGACTGTTCCCTACGGTAATGGAGTTGTTGCACATCTAAAACTGGGTAGTTGGTGGGCTAATGCGATATGTTACAGTTGACAGGGACTTGGGTGTGAGACTTGCTACTAGTGTTTGACCGGGTGCTGTTTTGAGTTCAAGGGGTTATAGTTTGTGGTTTTGTTGTGGTTATAAGCTGTCAATACGTTCAGGTTGAGCCATGATTTTAGTTTAGATGGCAGCAAGCTAAAATGGTATGTGTTCTCTTGGTGTGGACATTCCGTTGTTACAGCGGGGTCACGATAATCCTACTTTATTTAGTTTTATTAGGGTGTGTTTCAGTGATGGTATGTGACTGAAATTACTTCTCCCTTACTCATAACTTCCCCCACTCTCCCCTAACTGTGCCTCTAAATAACATATTTAATTGATGTCAGCTACTTCTTTTATATTGACTCTACAAAAAATTTGTTTTATTTTCCTTCTCCATGTTATGCCATTTCGTGATTTTCTTATCAGTTTTTATTATTCTAACTTCAGTATGCTGCATACCTGAAATTTGTATTGTTAACCGGCTGTTTTTTGTTAACTTGCCTTGTGTTTGCTAGTTTTTTTTTTGTTAAATTCTTACACAAGCC